>NC_042622.1:848076-1148076 GCF_901001135.1 Rhinatrema bivittatum
GCCTTTCTTGAGCCTGCTCGAGATTTTCCTTGGCCAAACCCAGGGCAGTCTCAGCATGCTGCCTAATACCCCCAATGTAACTTATGATGTCCTGAGGTTCCGCCTCAGCCCCTGTCCACTGCTCGTGTATGACATCGAGCAGACCCCGGGGTTGTCTCCCAAAAATAAGTTCAAAAGGTGAGAACCCTGTGGAAGCTTGGGGCACCTCCCTGGAGGCAAACAACAAGAATGGGATGAGGCGATCCCAATTACTAGCATCTTTTTCTAGACAACTGCGCATCATGGACTTCAGGGTTTGATTATAGCGCTCCACTAACCCATCAGTCTGGGGGTGGTACGCTGAAGTTCGTATATGTTTAATACCGAACTGGGCCCATAGGCCTGCTAATTCCCGGGACATAAAATTGGTACCCCTGTCTGTCAGTAGTTCACGTGGAAAGCCGAACTGGCAAAATATCCTTATCAACTCCGGGGCTACCACCCTTGCCCCAGTAGACCTCAAAGGGACGGCCCACGGAAATCTGGTCGCGTAGTCTAATACCACGAGAATATACTGATGACCGCGTTTACTTTTTTCTATCGGTCCAATGATGTCTACCGCTACCCGATCCATTGGTTCATGTACTACCGGCACGGGTACCAGGGGTGCCTTAGGGGGGGCCCTTGGGGCGACCAACTGACAGTTGGGGCACGAGCTGCAAAACTTCTTAACTGTGCTGTAAATACCTGGCCAGAAGAATCGCCGCTTGACACGGGCTAAGGTGCTATGCAGGCCCAAGTGTCCGGCCAGGGGATGGTCATGCGCCAGTGACATAACTTCGGGTTGAAACCGTAGGGGCACTAACAGTTGTTTATGCGGTCCCTGTCCCTGCAGTCCTTCCTCTACCCTGTACAGTAATCCCTTCTGGACCATAAAGTAGGGGTATATCATAGCCTCTTTATTAGCAAGCTGTTGTATAGATACTTTAGCCTTTTCCCAGGCCACCTTCAAGGCTGGGTCCTTAACCTGCTCCTCTTTAAACTCTGGGAACTGTGCTAGCAGGGAGCCTATCATTTCTTTAGTGGACCCCTCGTCCTCACCTTCCTCTGGGCCAGTCTGTCTCCTCTTCTCCCTCTTTCTCTCCGCTCGGGGCTTACGACTAACCCCGGGAGTTTCCACCACCTCCCCCTCCTCAAAGGGAAAAATCTCTCCTAGAGGGGGTTCCTGCTCACGTACCTCTTGTGTCTGGGCTTGGGCTCTTGTGGTTATCAAAGTTTGCCTGCCTGCCAACACCTCCGCGAGGTGCCTCCACTCTCTCCCCAAAATGAGGGGCACCGGCAATCCTTCCACTATGGCTATCTGTACGATGTCCTCATGGGTTCTCCAACGTACCAGTACCTCATGTACCGGGTACCTAACGGCCGTACCATGTACACATCGTATCACCACCTCCCCTTTTTGGGCTTGGGGCATCTTGAGTCCCAAAGCCACAGCCAGTTTCTTAGAGAGCAGTGCCTGATTAGTGCCAGTGTCTATTAAGGCCTGCACTGGCTGACCATTAACCCGAACCTGCTGAAAGTAGGGATTCGGGTCTCTGGATACTGCTTCCTCCCTTCGCTCCGGTGGGTGGGCATATGCGGTAGCTAAGCGTGGACACTCCCTTTTGAAGTGCCCAGCTCCCCCACAATGGAAACATCGCCCTGGGGCCGGCCTTACCCCCGCCTCCCGTCCTGGGCCTGTCTCTTCCTGCGGTCCACCCCTTCCACCGAGCACCTGTAAGGGACCTCTCTGATTCCTTGCAACCCCTTGACTACCTGCCTTGCTCAGACCTGGTCCTTTAGACCCTTTCTCTTTGTTGGAGGATGCACCACCTCCCATAGCTGCTTCTGCCTCCAAGTATCTCTCTGTATTCACTATCGCCCTCTCGAGCCCACTTGCTCCTTGGCGAATCACCCAGCTCCTCATTGGAGGTGGTAGTGCTCCTATATACTGTTCTAGCACTATCAGCTCCATGAGCTTAGTCACCGTTTTCCCTTCGGGTTCTAGCCATCTATATGCGAGGTCCTTCAAATGCTGGGCCAGGGCCCGAGGTCTGTCTTTCGGCTGTAACCAGGTTTCCCTGAATTGGCGCCGATACCAATCCTGGGTTATACCCAGTCGGTCCAAGATGGCTGTCTTCAGCAAGGCATAGTTCATGGCCTGCTCCGGGGCCAAAGCCCTATAGGCGGCTTGGGCCTCGCCTGTTAAACAAGGGGCCAACCGGGCAGACCATTGTTCTCTGGGCCAACCAGCCACACTAGCCACCCGTTCAAACGTGACCAGGAAGGCCTCAGGGTCATCCCCTGGACCCATCTTCTCTAGGTGGATACCGTGCATGAGGTCCATCCGGCCTACTCCGCCAGTCCCAGTCATCGGGTGCGGGGTACCTGCTGTTCCAGTAGCCTGCTGGGCGGCCCAGAGCTGGGTGACCTTGCGCTGCTCCTCCAACATCTGGATCAACGGGAGCTGTTGCTGCTGCTGGTGATCCATCATGCGCTGAATCATGTGCTGCATGGCCTCTTGCTGCTGCTGCATCTGGGTTGCCATCCATTTTAGCACTTCCTCGGACGCCATGCCTTCACTAGGTCAGTAGAAGCACAGGTAGTTGACCGCTGGGTCTGCCCTCCAGTCAGCGAGTTTCAAGGATCCCACTGCTGCCACCATTTGTCATGATCAGGTCCCTCCGCTCAGCGTGCTGTGGGGCTTTGCTGGGCTTCAGGCCTCTGGCTTCGCTCCTATGACACGTCTTGTCCCCTTGCACAGCTCAAGCATAGCGCTGCTATGGACTCCTCACAGCCTCTAGTCAGAGTGCCAGGCCCAGTCCTGGCACTCCCAAGCAGTACACAGAAAAAGGATCTTAATCAATAAGGAGTTTAATGTGGTGCTGTAGCTCAGCGGCTGCAGCTTTATATTAATGCGGGGTTGTCCTTACAAGCCCCAGGGTACACAGCATTTAAAACACAATTCCCTTCCCGCCTGTCTCATACATCCATACCGCAATACAGGATTTACCATCCCCCAACCTCCTGGTTATTCCACCTCCATAGAGGAACAGCTGGAGCTTTCCTCTCCCCAGCTTACCTCCATCTCCTCCTCCTGAGACTCTGAGGAGCCGGGCTTTTGTGGCCAGCTCCACCACGGGGGCACGCCCTCTTCTTCAGCCTCCATAGAGCATGCTGAGTCATAGGGATCAGTCCCAATTTCCTCCACCTGTTCCTGCTCAGGCTCCAGCCAGGGGTCAGGTGTTGGTTCGGGGAACCTGGGAAGTGTAGTCTTTGCTACCTTCCTCAGCGCCCTCCGGTGGCTAAGTTTGGTACCACTAGCTTCTGCTCGGCTGTGTCTCAGCTGTTTCTGCCCCGGGCCAGGTCGTACTGCATCACAATATATATATATATATATATAAAATGTGTGTGTGTGTGTGTGTGTGTGTGTGTGTGTGTGTATATATATATATATGTGTGTGTCTGTATGTATATCTATGGTTCATGATTTCTCTCAGTCTGCAAGTCCAAACTTATGGTGCAGAGCTGTCTCTGTTAATAAGACTACATGTTCATACTGAGATTTTCCTTGTAGAATAGAGTTGGAAGGGAGGACGCTGGGACTGTGTACATGGGACTGAGGACATTCTGTTCATGCACTCCAGTTGCAGTGATCAGTGAGGAGAGGCTTGGGGAGGCTGTACATGTAGTCTTGTTATTTGAGGGGAGAGGCTGTGAGACTGTGCGTGTAGATGTGGGGTAAGGAGACTGGGATTTCATCCATGCAGTCCTAGTGTTTGAGAAGGAGAATCATAGTGAGCAAGACTGGCTGCATTGGATAAGCTCACATGGGATGGTGATGTATCTGTACTGACTCTTACATTTTGATTTGTAAATGTTAGCTTCTTGTATATTCAGAATCTGACATTTTTGTTATACAAGATTGCCGTCATGTGATTATTCTGTTTTGCTCCCCTATCTTTAGATGCACAGGCATGTAAGGAGTTTGCCTAAGTTAGATATACAGTAATGGAAAGTGTTTGTATCCTTGTTGTGTATATGTTAGATTGAGCATTCCTGAAGACCATGACTGGGAAATAGATCACTGTATCTGTCACCCTTTTTCACTATTTTCCAGTCTAGCATCTGTATATGGAGGTGGAATGTCTCATCTGAAACAGAAAATCTGCTTTAGTTTACCTATGTAATAATATGTATAGTTAGTAACATTATTAAAAGCATTACATTTCAAGTAGGTAAAAATTTCTATATGCTTTTACCTTTTAAGCTGTTGTTGAGGTGAGTTCACTACTGATGTATGAAACAGGACAAGCTACCCTCAGTTACAAGGAGAATCACTATAGAAACTACAGGAAGCAAACTGGAAATTGATTCTTCTGGGTTTTCACAAAGAAAAAGAGGAAGAATCCATCATCAGTAACTTAAAATATACTGTCTAGTTATAGGTGCATTTTATACTGATGTTAACATAAGTAATACCTTGAAGGATGGATGGAGATCTATAGCTTAAATCTATTAAAAATAAATTCACAGCAAACATGATATGTATAGGGTCCTTTGATTTTAGTTTATATTTTATTATCCCCTGGAATGTATCAGTGTTTATTATAACAAACACAAATGAGAAAAAATGATTTATCCCAGGACAAGCAGGATGCTAGTCCTCACATATGGGTGACGTCACTGACGGAGCCCTATTCTGGAAAACTTTCTGTCAAAGTTTCTAGAAACTTTTGACTGGCATCCTGAGCCTACTGAGCATGCCCAGCATGCCATGATCCCTTGAGCCACAGGGGTCTCCCTTCAGTCTTCTTTTTTCCGCGAAGCCGTTAGCCTCGCAGTTCTAGGAGTCCTATGTGGTGAATTTTCACCTTACAAAAAAGTTTTTAAAAAAAAACGGAAAAAACTTCAGACACTGTAGGGGTCTCCCTTTTTTTACCATCATGGTAAGTCTCTCAATTTTTTCCGTCGGTTCCGCAACCGTATAATAGTGCCTGAAAGTCATTGACGGCTGTCCGACTCTCAAAATGGCTACAGGGTTCAAAAAATGCCCTATTTGTTGCCGAACCATGTCCATTACGGACCCACACTTAGAGTGTGTACTCTGCCTCAGCGAGGGACACGATGTCTCGACATGCCCAAGATACGCCGAGATGACACCGAAAGGCAGAAGGCTACGGATGGAGAAAATGGAGCATTTGTTCCATCTCCAATTAATGCCTTCAACATCGACATCCATGCAGTCGTCTCCAGCTGGAGCGATTAGGAAAGTTGTCCTCAAGAAACGAAGACCGGACGAAGTGGGGGATAGGCCGTCACCAACCCCTTCAAAGTCTTCGATAAAATCGACATCGGTCATCGAGAAAGGCATCGAGCACAAGCAAAAGCATCGGCATCGGAGGCCTCATGATCCCGAAAGCGACCTGATAACTGGAGCTCCATCGATGGATCCCAAATCAGCGCCGAAGAAACCTCGGAGAGAGGACGCTTCACCGAGGCCTTCCACTCCAAGGCGATCCCCACTGATATCGGTGCCAGGAACCGTACCTCCTCAGGGCCCTGCGGAGGTACCGTAATCGCCTTCACTGCCTCCCCCCATAGCTGCTCTGGTTTCACCAGCTATGCGGGCGCAACTGGACGATTACATCCGCCAGGCAGTTAGAGACGCACTCCTCGATATGCCTCCGATGCCAGCACCGACTCCGCCATCGAGGCCAGCACCATCGTCGGTACCGGTTCCACTTCCATCACCGGTACCCATACCGATGCCAGTACCGACTCCATCGTCGGTTCCACTGATACCGATGCCAGATGTATCCTTTTTTGCACCGATTTTAGCAAAATTGGACACGTTCATCGGTGCCATCCCGGTAAAATCTCCAGAGTTACCGATGCCAGCACCGAGGGAAGAGGACATAGCAAAGGAAATTTCGATGCCTGAACCACTCCCAGGCCCAGCAGGAATTCCTCATCCACGTCCAGTGTTTTCTCCACTGTTCCCGACGAAACCCATGGAAAAACCGTCGATGCCAACGGTATCCATGCCAACTACACCTCCTCGCCCACATACACCGGATACCTGGGATGATCCCAATACTGATACCTCTTCAGAGGAAGTCCTCTCGGAACCCTCTCCTCCAGAGGAAAGAAGAAAATCCCCTCCAGAGGACCTTTCCTTTTCAAATTTTATCAAAGATATGGCTGACACCATCCCATTTCAACTGGAATCTGAGGAGGACACCAGACAAAAGACCCTGGAAGTGTTGCAGTTCATGGAACCACCTAAAGAGGTGTTAGCAATTCCAATTCACGAAGTCCTTGTTGATTTGCAACACAGGCTATGGGAGCATCCCTGCACCATACCACCAGTAAATAAAAGGACTGACACCACATATCTAGTCCAACACAACCCAGGCTTTCAAAAGACTCAATTACCTCATCAATCAGTAGTAGTTGAGTCAGCTCAAAAGAAATCCAAACGAATAAAGCCTCATTCATCTAATCCACCGGGTAAGGATAATAGATTCTTGGATAACATAGGCAGGAAAATGTTTCAGGGTTCCATGCTTGTCTCCAGAATTGCGTCCTACCAGTTATATATAACGCAATATCAGTGTAACTTGTGGAAACAGATTCAAGAACTCTCTGAAACTCTCCCTCAGCAATTCCAGGAGTCTTTTACATCCATAATGCATAAAGGTTTGGAAGCTGGCAAATACAAAGTTCATGCAGCGTACGACAGTTTTGAGACTGCATCCAGAATGTCAGTCACCGGTATAAGTGCTCGTCGATGGGCCTGGCTCAAGGCCTCCGGCCTGAGACCGGAAGTACAGGAAAAACTGGCTGATCTCCCTTGTGTAGGGGACAATCTATTTGGGGATAAAGTAAAAGAAGCAGTTTCCCAGCTAAAAGAGCATTCAGAAACATTAAGACAGCTGTCCTCTGTGCCTCAGGAGTCTCAAGCATCATCCAGAAGGCTCCCAAGGAAAGAATCTAAATGGCTATACTACAGGCCGAGGCGTTACTATCCACCTCCTGCCCGTGGAAGATCATCTAGGCCACCTCAAAGAACGCAGACCAGGCAACCAAGAGCACCTAGAACTCAACCCCCCTCCGCAAACAGGGTCAATTTCGGGGTTTTGAAACGACACCAGAGAACAGCAGCCTGTTTACCAATCCGACCCCAAATTTGCCAATAGGAGGTCGGATCACGTTTTTCCAACACAATTGGTCATACATCACCACAGACCAATGGGTACTCTCCATAACATCCCAAGGGTACCACCTAGACTTCCTCACTGTACCAAATGATACTTCACCCACTTCGTCTTGGACAGTACACAACCAATCCACACTCTTACAAAAAGAATTATCCACCCTTCTGAGAGCCAGGGCCGTGGAACCAGTTCCCCGGCCTCAGCAAGGCAGAGGATTCTACTCCCGTTATTTCCTCATTCCAAAGAAAACAGGAGGCCTACATCCCATATTGGACCTCTGGAATCTCAACAAATTCCTGAAAAAAGAAAAATTCAGGATGGTATCATTGGGCACCATGCTACCTCTACTTCGAAAAGGAGATTGGCTCTGTTCTCTGGATCTTCAAGATGCTTACGCTCACATTCCAATATTCCCTCCTCATCGCAAGTATCTGCGATTCCTAGTAGGAAGTCAACATTTCCAATACAAAGTGCTACCATTCGGTCTTGCCTCAGCACCTCGAGTATTCACAAAGTGCCTAGCTGTGGCAGCTGCCCACTTGCACGAGGAAGGTGTGCACGTGTTTCCTTACCTCGACGATTGGCTCATAAGAAGCCAAACAATACAAGGAGCTCTCAACTCCCTCAAGCTCACAATAACTCTACTCCATTCGTTGGGATTCCTTATCAACTACCAGAAATCCCACTTCACACCATCTCATCTGTTGCAATTCATCGGAGCAGAATTAAACACCATAACAGCAAAAGCTTTCCTTCCAAAAGACCATGCACAGACACTCGCATCGTTAGCAGGCTCTCTACGCGCACGGACACAGATGACAGCTCATCTATGCCTCACTCTTCTGGGTCACATGGCCTCCACAGTTCACATCACTCCTATGGCCAGATTAGCCATGAGACTCACTCAATGGACACTCAGAAACCAATGGATACAAGCCATTCAACCATTGTCTTATCCAGTTCAAGTAACTCAGCAACTACAGTCCTCGCTCCTATGGTGGATAAACATGGACAACTTGCTCACAGGCCTACCTTTCTAACAACCAATTGCGCAAGTGACGTTAACTACAGATGCATTCTCCTTAGGTTGGGTTTTGGTTATTAGCGGGATCGGGGGATACGCGTATAGAAGGGCCCTTCCTTAGGGTGGGGAGCACATATTGGCCATCTGCAGACTCAAGGTACTTGGACAAAACTCAGAGCTACCTTTCAGATAAACTTCCTAGAGCTTCGAGCTATAAGTTATGCGCTGCATGTGTTCAAGGACTGCCTTTCTCACAAGACTGTTCTGATACAAACAGACAACACAGTAGCCATGTGGTACATAAACAAGCAGGGAGCTTTGGGCTCGTATCTCCTTTGTCAAGAAGCAGCACAAATTTGGGACTGGGCCCTAACACACTCAATGGGGTAGATTTTCAAAAACGGCGCGTTGGCGTACTTTTGTTGGCGCTCCAGGCGCCAACAAAAGTACGCGGGATTTTAGTAGATACACGCGTAGCCGCTAAAATCCTGGATCGGCGCGCGCAAGGCTACCGATTTCGTGTAGCCGGCGTGCGCCGAGCCGCGCAGCCTGCCTCCGTTCCCTCCGAGGCCGCTCCGAAATCGGAGCGGCCTCGGAGGGAATTCGCTAACGCCCTCCCCTCACCTTCCCCTCCATTCCTCTACCTAACCCACCCTCCCGACCCTGTCTAAACCCCCCCCTACCTTTGTTGGGGGATTTACGCCTCCCAGAGGGAGAAGTAAATCCCCGCGTGCCAGCGGCCCGCTGGCGTGCCTAGACACAACCCGGGGGCGGTTCCGGAGGGCGCGGCCACGCCCCCGGACCGCCCCGGGCCAAAACCACGCCCCCGGGCCCGCCCCCGAAACGCCGCATCCCGCCCCGAAAACGGCGCGCCACTCGGCCCCACCCCCGACACGCCCCCCTCGGAAAACCCCGGGACTTACGCGAGTCCCGGGGCTCTGCGCGCGCCGGTAGGCCTATTGAACATAGGCGCACCGGCAAGCAGGGCTCTTAAAATCCACCCCAATGTTTCTACAGGCCACTTATCTAGCAGACATTCACAACGTAGTGGCGGAGTGCCTCAGTCATCAATTCCAACCTCACGAGTGGTCTCTGAATCCAGAAGTGGTGACCAAGATCTTTCAACATTGGGGCCAACCAACAATAGACCTCTTTGCATCACAACTGAATTACAAAGTGGACAAATTTTGCTCCCTGTACAAGCAGAGAAACCGCTTACCCAGGGACACCTTTGCTCGCCACTGGAACTCAGGCCTTCTATACGCGTATCCCCCAATACCGCTAATAACCAAAACCCTAATGAAGCTACAACAGGACAAAGGGTCCATGATATTCATAGCCCCATATTGGCCTTAACAAGTATGGTTTCCAATACTCCTCGATCTCTCAATCAGAGACCCCAATTCGCCTGGGCACAGCACCCAATCTCATAACTCAGGATCAGGGTAGGTTGCATCATCCCAACCTTCAATCCCTATCCCTCACAGCGTGGATGTTGAAAGCTTGATCTTGCAACCACTCAATCTTTCAACTAATGTCTCTCAAGTGCTTGTAGCTTCACGTAAACCCTCCACATGAAAGAACTATAGTGCTAAATGGAAACGGTTTACCACGTGGTGCACATAAAACAGTGTTGACCCTTTTTCCTGCACTACATCTTCTTTATTAGACTATTTATAGCATCTCTCAGACTCTAGTCTCCAGACCTCATCTGTAAGAGTATATTTAAGTGCAATCTCAGCTTATCACAATACCTGTGAGAATTAGAAGGTGGATCCTTGGTCCGACCGACGAAGAAGGGAAGAAGTAGTTCTCCGCTGATGGAATAGGTCGGAGGGCGGTGCCGCTGCTGAGGGCAGACTATCTTCACCCTGGAAGTCCGTGACCCCTCCAGGTGAGTCCTGTGGGAGCCCGGACCGCTGGGACTTAGGTGGCTTCGCCCTGGAAGCCCGGGGTCCCCCCAGGAGGAGCCCGTAGGGACCCGGGTCACTGGGTCTTAGGAGAGCGGCTAGAGACGTGAACGAGAGAACAGACCAGGTTCAGGGCAGGCAGCTGAAGACGTGGACGAGAGAAAGGACCAGGTTCAGGGCAGGCAGCTGAAGAAGTGGACGAGAGAACAGACCAGGATCAGGACCAGAAGACACTCCGAAGATTGGTTCCAAACCAAGGGCTGGAACGGGAAGGCTGAACAGGCAAGCAGGAACAGGTAGGCAGGCAGACTGGATCAGGATCAGGCAGGCAGGATCAGGATCGCAACTCTCCACTCAGAACGAGTCGACCTCGTTGCAAGGCGAGGATCTGGGGTCAGACGCCGAGTTTAAATCTCCCTCGGCGTTTGACATCAGCAAGGAGGCCGGCTCCGCTTTCGCGCCAGAGGCCCTTTAAAAGGGTTCCCTCTGTGCGCGCCTAAAGGGCGTGGTTACCTCAGCGTTCGATGGCGTCTCCCTCATGGGGACGCCGCAATGTAGGCCCAAACAGGCCCAGGGAGTCCGCGGCCCAGCCGGCGTCTCCTCGCAGGAAGAAGGTAAGGGTCCGGTCGCGAACCGCAAAAATACGGTCAGAGATGCACCAATATCAGTATAACCCCTCGTTAGTAGGTTTATGAGTGGTTTAATTCAACTTAAACCTCCACACCGACCACCGGTCACAGAATGGGACCTTAATGTAGTCTTAACGAGGCTCATGCGTTCTCCTTTTGAACGCATGGATTCCTGTGATGTTAAATTTCTCACTTGGAAGACTATCTTCTTAATAGCCATCACATCTGGATGTGCTTATCTGGTTTTGGCCTCTGTTGGAAACAGGATGCTGGGCTTGATGGACCCTTGGTCTGACCCAGCATGGCAATTTCTTATAAGCAGATAAGCACCGACACACAGTACTTAGGACGATACAGTATTTTTTTTTTTTTTCCTATACCGGTGTTAGTGTGTACATCACATCGGTTTACATTATAACAATAGCTTGGAAAATACATAGAACAGGGATATACATTAAAACAGGGAAGTAATAAGGCATGGGCCATGTGAACGAGTAGAGAGGCATAGAAATATAGAGTAACTGGCAGAACGGTTCAGAACCTAAGAAGATAAGGTTCAGAGTGCCGATTCATAACATGTTGCAAATATTAATGTATAATGAGGTAGATAACAATAAAACATAAACATATGTTAATTATATACAATATGTACAGGAGTGCATAGATGTACAGATTTGCATGGGGTTAAGGATAGGGGGTAGTAGGCTAAGGGGAGGAAAGAAAATAGTCTAGGGAAAGGCAGAGGTGGTTAGTCGGGGTATGCTTGTGTGAATAGCCATGTTTTTAGTTTCTTTCTAAATTTGAAATGGCAGGATTCGAGATGTAGTGTTGATGGCAGGGTGTTCCAATGTGAAGGTCCTGCAATTGATATGGCACGTTCTCTTGTAGTGGAAAGGTGTGCCGTTTTTAGAGAGGGTACATGAAGAGATCCCTTGTTGATTGATCTGGTGGGGCGATTTGACTGTGTAGAGGTGAAAGGGTGGTCAAGCCAGTTAGAGTGGTGGGAGTGAATGGCTTTGTGGATAATTGTGAGTGTTTTGTATAGAATGCAAGAGTGGATGGGGAGCCAATGCAGGTCTTTAAGAATAGGGGTTATATGGTCGGTTTTGCGGATGTTTGATATGATTCTTGCCATGGCGTTTTGGAGCATTTGTAGTGGTTTTATAGTAGAGGAGGGGAGTCCTAGGAATAGTGAATTGCAGTAATCCAGTTTTGATGATAGGGTAGTTTGGATTACAGTTCGAAAGTCATGGGCGTGTAGTAAGGGTTTGAGTTTCCTTAGCACCATAAGTTTGAAGAATCCGTCTTTAAGGGTGGAGCTGACGTGTTTCTTCATGTTTAGTTGTTGGTCAATAAGAACTCCCAGGTCTCTGACAGAGGGTTGTGCAGAGACGAGATTGAAAGCTGGGTCAGAGGTTAATGAAGGCTTAGGGGTGGAGTGGTGAGAGATGAGTAGTAGCTCGGTTTTTTTAGTGTTTAGTGCAAGATGGAGATTGGTGAGAAGGGAGTTGATTGCTTTGAGACAGGTTTCCCAGTGGGTTAAGGCATCGGAGATGGAGGTGTGTATAGGTATGACGATTTGAACATCGTCTGCATATAGAAAGAATTTTAGTTTGAGATCTGAGAGAAGATGACATAGTGGGATGAGGTAGATGTTGAAAAGGGTGGAGGAAAGGTATGAGCCCTGTGGGACTCCATGGAGGAGGGGATGGGGGGTTGATAAGGCATTACCTATTTTTACAAGGAATTTTCTATTGGAGAGGTAGGAAGAGAACTAGAGGAGGGCTAAGTCTGAGATGCCGATGTCTTTTAGTCGGGTGATGAGGTGGTTGTGGCATATGGTGTCAAAGTAGAGTAGTCTATGAACCCCACATCACATCTAGCATATTGATAACACTATGTATGATAAATTTACCCGTAAAAGTACTTTCAGTACACTCGGTCATGACCCACTTCTCTAAAAATTATTTTGTCTAATGATATATTGTAACCAAACCTTTGATGGCACCTGTTAGAATGTACTATAGTACACTTTTACCTACATTAAATATGTGCCTACATGTAAACCGTTGTGATGGTATATAACTTAGCGACGGTATAGAAAAGATTTTAAATAAAATAAATAAATAAATCTGCTAGAAGGGTTAGCGAGTTACAAGCACTTGTCACATACTCACCCTACACAAAATTCCTACATGACCGAGTTGTACTCCGTACACACCCAAAATTTCTCCCCAAGGTAGTTATGGAATTCCACTTGAATCAATTCATCATCTTGCCTACTTTCTTCCCCAAACCGCACTCTTACCAAGGAGAGAGGGCTTTACACACCTTGGACTGTAAACATGCGCTTGTGTACTACTTAGATCGCACTATGGCCCATAGGAAATCCACCCAGCTCTTTGTTTCTTTTGATTCAAACAAACCGGGTAAAGTGGTGGGCAAGCAAACTCTGTCTAATTGGCTTGCAGATTGTATACAATTTTGTTATGAGAAAGCAGGCCTTCCTCTCCAGGGGCGAGTAAAGGCTCACTCAGTAAGAGCAATGTCAATCTCAGTAGCACACTATCATTCAGTGCCAATAGCTGACATATGTAAAGCCGCAACATGGAGTTCCCTTCACACCTTTGCGGCTCACTACTGTCTCGACAAAGAAGGACGACAAGATTCAGCCTATGGACAATCTGTCTTAAAGAACTTGTTTCCAGTATGATCCCAAATCCTTCCACATCCAACCTTTCGTGATTTCAGGCTGCTTCATTTTTCCCAATAGTACACCAGTTGTTGTGCCTGTTGCACAAGTTGTAAGCTGTTGTTCCAATACAAAGATGACTCAGCCTGTAGCTTGCTAATCACCTATATGTGAGGACTAGCATCCTGCTAGTCCTGGGATAAAGCAAAATTGCTTACCTTGTAATAGGTGTTATCCCAGGACAGCAGGATGTAGTCCTTATGAAACCCACCTGCCACCCCGCGGAGTTGGGTACGATACGTTTTATAATTTTATTTTTGGCTAACACTCATTGCTACAAACGAGACTGAAGGGAGACCCTTGTGGCTTGAGGGATCATGGCATGCTGGGCATGCTCAGGATGCCAGTCAAAAGTTTCTAGAAACTTTGACAGAAAGTTTTCCGGAATAGGGCTCCGTCAGTGACGTCACCCATATGTGAGGACTACATCCTGCTGTCCTGGGATAACATCTATTACAAGGTAAGCAATTTTGCTTTCTTTTTTCCCCACTGAAGTTCTCCTGTTTTCTTTGTTATAATAAACACTGATAAATTCCAGGGGAAAATAAAATAGAAACTGAAAACAAAAGTCCCTAGATATGTAATAGCAGCCATAGTCCAGGATAACTTTAAGCATAACCATCTTCTACAAGGGAAGACAAAGGTACACTGATGAGAAAGCAAGTAAAAATGGTTTTCCCTCCAGTTTTTAATTAGTTCTCAGCTAAGGAAGTTTGGGAAAAGGAGGAGGGTACTCTTCATAGAAATTATAACAATCTTTAATGTTTGTATAAGTTTCAAGAACAAGATACACAGGTCAGATAAGTCTGCTAGCAATGTATGGGAACAGCAAGACAAGCTCTCCTGACTGCTAATATAAGCAGAGAATTTTCTGGCCAGGGAAGAAGAATGTGCAAGCAAATTGGCTTAGGAGAAAGCATATAAATCCTGGAAAATGGGAGCTAAACCATTGAGTATTTTGGTGGCCACGCCTATAGTGAAGGACTCATAACATGAATCTTGTGAGTAAAAAAAGCAATGCCAAATTAAGAAGCGTTTTCCACAGACGTGCTACCCTCAGTCTTGCGCATAAAGGGGCGGATTTTAAGAGCCCTGCTCGCCTAAATCCGCCCAAATCCAGGCGGATTTAGGCGAGCAGGGCCCTGCGCGCCGGTGAGCCTATTTTACATAGGACTACCGGCGCGCGCAGAGCCCCGGGACTCGCGTAAGTCCCGGGGTTTTCTGAGGGGGGCGTGTCGGGGGCGGGCCCGAACCGCGCGGCGTTTTCGGGGCGTGTCGAGAGCGTTCCGGGGCAGGCCCGGGGGCATGGCCGCGCCCTCCGGACCCGCCCCCAGGTCGCGTCCCGGCGCGCTAGTGGCCCGCTGGCGCGCGGGGATTTACGTCTCCCTCTGGGAGGCGTAAATCCCCCGACAAAGGTAAGGGGGGGGGTTTAGACAGGGCCAGGCGGGTGGGTTAGGTAGGGGAAGGGAGGGGAAGGTGAGGGGAGGGCAAAAGAAAGTTCCCTCCGAGGCCGCTCCGATTTCGGAGCGGCCTCGGAGGGAACGGGGGTAGGCTGCGCGGCTTGGCGCGTGCCGGCTATACGGAATTGATAGCCTTGCACGCGCCGATCCAGGATTTTAGCGGATACACGCGTATCTACTAAAATCCTGCGTACTTTTGCATGCGCCAGCAAAAGTACGCCTATTCGCGCGGTCTGAAAATCTACCCCATGCTGTCTATCTTTTCACGCTTACACACACAGGCTTTCAATCACATAAATACATGCTGTCTTTTTCTCTCACACACAGACTCTCATTCACATGCTTACAAACATGTCCTCTCTTTCTCTCATTTACACACAGGCTCTCAATCACATACTCACATGCTCCCTCAGCTAAATCAGCTCTCAATCATACACAAACACACATGGTCTCTCTCTCTCTCATTTACACACAGGCTCTCAATCACATACTCACATGCTCCATCACCTAAACCAGCTCTCAATCATACACAGACACACATGCTCTCTCTCTTACTTATACACACAGGCTCTTAATCATACATACACATGATTTCTCTCACACACAAAGGATCTCAATCATACACACATACTCTTTCACACAACAGGTTTTCAATCACAAACTTACACATACAGGTTCCCAATGGTAAACTTACATTCATGCTCTCTCTCTCACAGGCAGGCTCTCAATCACAAACATACTCTCTTTCACATATACAGGCTCTCAATCATTCACATACATGCAATCTCTCACTCACACACACAGGATCTCAAACACACATGCTTGCTCGCTCATTCACTCTCTCTCCCCCACCCCCACCCCGGGAACTCGCGGCAGCAGCAGCCTCCTCCCAACGCTAACCTCCTTCATTTTCAGCCCTCGTGGAGGCGGAGTCCCATCGGCCGCGGTTGAAGCTCTTCATTTTCCTCTGAGCCGCGCTGCAGTCTTCTTTTCGTCGGACACTAGCGTGGCCTCTTCTTGCCGCGCACGCACCCGATGCTCTCCACTTCCTCTTCCGGGCCGCGGTGGGGGGGGGGGGGGGGGGGTGCGGGAAGAAGAGAGCATGCCGGTGCTGCTGACTCCAGCTGTCCTGCCGCGTTCCGCCCGGGCTGACAGCATTTTAAGCCCGGGCAGAGGAGGACCGGGGAGCAGCTGGGTCAGAGGGGGACTGGAAAGTGTGGAGACACTTGTCTGCAAGCCAGATGCAGCCCTCAAAAGAGCCATATCTGGCTTGCGAGCCATGGGTTCCCAACCCCTGCTCTAAGTGAACTTAATAGCAGGTAATGGACTTCTCCTCCAAGAACTTATCCAATCCTTTTTTAAACACAGCTATACTAACTGCACTAACCACATCCTCTGGCAACAAATTCCAGAGTTTAATTGTGCGTTGAGTAAAAAAGAACTTTCTCCGATTAGTTTTAAATGTGCCCCATGCTAACTTCATGGAGTGCCCCCTAGTCTTTCTACTATCCAAAAGAGTAAATAACCGATTCACATCTACCCGTTCTAGACCTCTCATGATTTTAAACACCTCTTATCATATCCCCCCTCAGTCGTCTCTTCTCCAAGCTGAAAAGTCCTAACCTCTTTAGTCTTTCCTCATAGGGGAGCTGTTCCATTCCCCTTATCATTTTGGTAGCCCTTCTCTGTACCTTCTCCATCGCAATTATATCTTTTTTGAGATGCGGCGACTAGAATTGTACACAGTATTCAAGGTGTGGTCTCACCATGGAGCGATACAGAGGCATTATGACATTTTCCGTTTTATTCACCATTCCCTTTCTAATAATTCCCAACATTCTGTTTGCTTTTTTGACTGCCGCAGCACACTGAACCGACGATTTCAATGTGTTATCCACTATGTTGCCTAGATCTCTTTCTTGGGTTGTAGCATCTAATATGGAACCCAACATTGTGTAATTATAGCATGGGTTATTTTTCCCTATATGCATCACCTTGCACTTATCCACATTAAATTTCATCTGCCATTTGGATGCCCAATTTTCCAGTCTCACAAGGTCTTCCTGCAATTTATCACAATCTGCTTGTGATTTAACTACTCTGAACAATTTTGTGTCATCTGCAAATTTGATTATCTCACTCGTCTTATTTCTTTCCAGATCATTTATAAATATATTGAAAAGTAAGGGTCCCAATACAGATCCCTGAGGCACTCCACTGTCCACTCCCTTCCACTGAGAAAATTCTCCATTTAATCCTACTCTCTGTTTCCTGTCTTTTAGCCAGTTTGCAAACCACGAAAGGACGTCACCACCTATCCCATGACTTTTTACTTTTCCTAGAAGCCTCTCATGAGGAACTTTGTCAAACGCCTTCTGAAAATCCAAGTATACTACATCTACCGGTTCACCTTTATCCACATATTTATTAACTCCTTCAAAAAAGTGAAGCAGATTTGTGAAGCAAGACTTGCCCTGGGTAAAGCCATGCTGACTTTGTTTCATTAAACCATGTCTTTCTATATGTTCTGTGATTTTGATGTTTAGAACACTTTCCACTATTTTCCTGGCACTGAAGTCAGGCTAACCGGTCTGTAGTTTCCCGGATCGCCCCTGGAGCCATTTTTAAATATTGGGGTTACATTTGCTATCCTCCAGTCTTCAGGTACAATGGATGATTTTAATGATAAGTTACAAATTTTTACTAATAGGTCTGAAATTTCATTTTTTAGTTCCTTCAGAACTGTGGGGTGTATACCATCCAGTCCAGGTGATTTACTACTCTTCAGTTTGTCAATCAGGCCTACCACATCTTCTAGGTTCACCGTGATTTGATTCAGTCCATCTGAATCATTACCCATGAAAACCTTCTCCATTACGGGTACCTCCCCAACATCCTCTTCAGTAAACACCGAAGCAAAGAAATCATTTAATCTTTGCGCGATGGCCTTATCTTCTCTAAGTGCCCCTTTAACCCCTCGATCATCTAACGGTCCAACTGACTCCCTCACAGGCTTTCTGCTTCGGATATATTTAAAAAAGTTTTTACTGTGAGTTTTTGCCTCTACAGCCAACTTCTTTTCAAATTCTCTCTTAGCCTGTCTTATCAGTGTCTTACATTTAACTTGCCAATGTTTATGCTTTATCCTATTTTCTTCTGTTGGATCCTTCTTCCAATTTTTGAATGAAGATCTTTTGGCTAAAATAGCTTCTTTCACCTCCCCTTTTAACCATGCCGGTAATCGTTTTGCCTTCTTTCCACCTTTCTTAATGTGTGGAACACATCTGGACTGTGCTTCTAGAATGGTATTTTTTAACAATGACCACTCCTCTTGAACATTTTTTACTTTTGTAGCTGCTCCTTTCAGTTTTTTTCTAACAATTTTTCTCATTTTATCAAAGTTTCCCTTTTGAAAGTTTAGCACGAGAGCCTTGGATTTGCACACTGTTCCTTTTCCAGTCATTAAATCAAATTTGATCATATTATGATCACTATTGCCAAGCGGCCCCACCACCGTTACCTCTCTCACCAAGTCCTGTGCTCCACTGAGAATTAGATCTAAAATTGCTCCCTCTCTCATCGGTTCCTGAACCAATTGCTCTGTAAAGCTATCGTTTATTCCATCCAGGAACGTTATCTCTCTAGCGTGACCCGATGATACATTTACCCAGACTATATTGGGGTAATTGAAGTCTCCAGTATAATACAGAAGCAAACCTTGCACATGAGCAAGTACATAGGAACACTGGTGCAGGTAGAACAATACAGTTCCGTTCAATTAATTAATAAATAGTATTTTATTGTGAACATTCATAATACATTCACTGTGGCAACTCCATTAGTATAACAGAGGTAATTTTACAGTCCCCCGACACGGTCCCGTGTTTCGCGGTGGCTGCATCGGGAGGGACAGGATGGTTTTCGAATCTGAAATATAATATAAGTATATCACAAAACGGAACCAAGGGCTGCTATATATACCTTATAAACATCCTTCACATACCTTATACAAGACCATCAGGAGCGCAACCGCCCGCTGATTTCACCCAAATTTAAAGAACATAAAATGGCGCGAAAGGAGAGCTCTCGCGAGAGGCTGAAATGACAGAGGAACACCTGTGATTAGACTGACACCTAAAGCATGATGACTAGTAGAACTGGTACCACTCTATATCTTTATTCAGACCATGAGGAGAGACTGAATTGAGAGTAAAGATCCATCGCTGCTCCCTCCGACCTAGCATGCAGGCGAAATCTCCTCCCCGCGGGGAGGGAGAGACCACCTCCAATACCTGGAAGAAAAGGTCAGCGATGGAGTGTCCAACATGTGTCCAGTGAGCCACTAAGGGCTCATCAATCCTAGATAATCTAATATTAGAACAGTGTTCTATGATTCGTGTCTTAATCATACGTGAGGTTTTCCCCACGTAAACCAATGGGCAGGGGCATTTGATGACGTAAATTACTCCTTTTGTACAGCAGTCTGACAAAGAATGTAATTTAAACACACGTCCTGATGCAGGGTGTTTAAAAACTGTCACAGACTCGGTATGGCTGCACATTGTGCATCGACCGCAAGGGTTGTGTTGGCCACTAGAGTGAGGTGAATTTTGTGCAGGCACGAACGATGTGTGTACGAGGCGATCTCTCAAATTCGTGGCTCTCTTAAAGGTGAAGCGTGGGGGACCATGCATTAAGTCAGTTAGTGACAGGGCCGACCAGTGGCGTTTAATCATATTAACAATGGACCTACCTACGATGGAAAAGGGAAGGATGCAATTAAAGCAAACATCATCACAGTGTAAAGGGGTACTGAAAAGCCAGTCTCGGTGTGTGTATAGAGCGCGTTTAAAAGCTCTTTTCACAATTCGTGTTGGGTAACCCCTTTCAACAAATCTGGTAAACATACATTGTGATTGAGCAAGAAATTCCTCCCGTGTGGAGCAAAGGCGGCGAAGCCGTAGAAATTGCCCCGTAGGTATGTTGTCACGGAGTGCCCGAGGGTGACAGCTGTTGTAGGCCAGCAAAGTGTTCCGGTCAGTTTTCTTACGAAGAGGGTGGTCTCAAAGCCATCCCCTTCCAAGTAATCAACATATCCAAAAAAGATATATTGGAGGAGTGAATGCTGAAGTCAAATTGTATATGAGGACTGAGTGAGTTAACCCAATCGAAAAACACAAAGAACTGTATGTCAGAACCTGTCCAGATGATAAAGATGTCATCAATATAGCGTAGCCATACATGGATGAATTGAGACCAGATAGATGGATAAATATTTACTGTTTCATATTCATCCATGTATAGGCACGCTAAGCTAGGGGCCATGGTGGCCCCCATGGCGGTCGATGCACAATGTGCAGCCATACCGAGTCTGTGACAGTTTTTAAACACCCTGCATCAGGACGTGTGTTTAAATTACATTCTTTGTCAGACTGCTGTACAAAAGGAGTAATTTACGTCATCAAATGCCCCTGCCCATTGGTTTACGTGGGGAAAACCTCACGTATGATTAAGACACGAATCATAGAACACTGTTCTAATATTAGATTATCTAGGATTGATGAGCCCTTAGTGGCTCACTGGACACATGTTGGACACTCCATCGCTGACCTTTTCTTCCAGGTATTGGAGGTGGTCTCTCCCTCCCCGCGGGGAGGAGATTTCGCCTGCATGCTAGGTCGGAGGGAGCAGCGATGGATCTTTACTCTCAATTCAGTCTCTCCTCATGGTCTGAATAAAGATATAGAGTGGTACCAGTTCTACTAGTCATCATGCTTTAGGTGTCAGTCTAATCACAGGTGTTCCTCTGTCATTTCAGCCTCTCGCGAGAGCTCTCCTTTCGCGCCATTTTATGTTCTTTAAATTTGGGTGAAATCAGCGGGCGGTTGCGCTCCTGATGGTCTTGTATAAGGTATGTGAAGGATGTTTATAAGGTATATATAGCAGCCCTTGGTTCCGTTTTGTGATATACTTATATTATATTTCAGATTCGAAAACCATCCTGTCCCTCCCGATGCAGCCACCGCGAAACACGGGACCGTGTCGGGGGACTGTAAAATTACCTCTGTTATACTAATGGAGTTGCCACAGTGAATGTATTATGAATGTTCACAATAAAATACTATTTATTAATTAATTGAACGGAACTGTATTGTTCTACCTGCACCAGTGTTCCTATGTACTTGCTCATGTGCAAGGTTTGCTTCTGTATTATACTGGATTCTTCCGCACGACTGAAGCTTTAAATGGCTGCTTCTGATGACTATACTTTCAGTTACACAGAGGATGCTGTGAATGCAGTTCTCACTGACACCTTGTTCTTCGCGGATAGCCCTTCAGACACTGTACCTCCTGTATCATGGTCGGAGCTTATTAATACCCAGAAGCGTCTCACCCGGGCGGAGCTACACTCTGCTACACTGATTGAGTACTGCCGGGTCCGCCGCATACCAAGGGGACTACGGATCCAAAAAGCGCCAAGACTACATGCTGATAACGCCGCGTTCCTGAACCGGTGGAATCAAATCTTAAACAAGTGCTCCCTGGACCTTATGGTCCTGATTATTGAGACCAACAGGGAGCTTCATGATCTACTTCAGGACGAGGTGACACAGAAATTGGATCTGATCAAACAATCCTGCCCGGTTGACTCATTTGATCAGCAGCTTGAGGAATTTCGGGACAATTTGCAAAAATTTAAATCTGATCTGAAAGCGGTGAAGTTCAGTAAATTTCAACGAGACACAGCAGACTATCAGACCGGGTACGTGTACAAATGGATGGCTCAGAAACCATCCAGAAAAGTCACTTTCGCGGACAGCTCCTCTTCAGGAGACTCAGCGGGAGAGGAGATCCGTCCTCCACGTACCCGCGGTCAGACTCGCCGCGCCCGCGGAACTGCTGCCCCGACGAATTCAGGACATTCGACGCACATTCCGCCAGCACCCGCCCCTGCTTTGGGCGACGCCTCGGCTCCATCAGCAGCCTACTCTGCATCACGCTATTCCTCGATTGCTGCCGCTTTTTTAGACTCGGGCCAGCCTCGACCACAACCGCAGCAGGACTCTCGACAGCCTCGACAGCGCGGAGTCCCGTCTTCACAGAATACTCTCCAGAACCGGCCGTTCCGGCCGGCTCGGACTCAGGCAGACCTCTGGCAGTAAAGGATGAAACGGTTTTCAACTTATCTTCACGCACCCTATCACCTGCTGAGCGAAGTGTATTACATCGGGGACTCTCGTTCGTCCCCACTCAAAGAGGGGACTCATTTGATCTGCAGGTGCATTTACATCGATTCTTCCGGACACTTAAGCTTAAATTGTTTTTTGAGGATTTTCCGCCATCTATTGATCCCTCTGTTGTCCATACCAGTTCTAAATGGACCCCCCCGGGGGTGGGAGATGTCTCCTTGGGAGCTTTTGAGCGCCTGGTATGTAAAGACGCTGCACTCATTTGTTCCCAACACCAATACATTAGATACAACCTTTCGAGGGAGGAGGCCACTGCCATTAAAAATCTTTCCAACGATTTAACCATTGTAATTAAACCGGCGGACAAAGGGGGTGGGATTGTCATCCAAGATAGATCTGATTATGAGGCCGAGGCCCTGAGACAACTTGGAGATTCGTCTTTCTATTTTCCCCTGCCCTCTGACCCCACTGGATCCTTACTCCAGGATATTAAATCTGTGGTCCAGTCCGCCCTAGATGCTCACATGATCACGAATAAAGAAGCCAAGTTTCTTATTTCAGCCCATCCGGTCATGCCCCTGTTTTACACCCTCCCAAAGATTCACAAAACTCTCGTGCACCCTCCGAGCCGTCCTATAGTGTCCGGCATTGGATCTTTACTCGAACCTTTGTCTCAGTTTGTAGATGTCTTTCTTAAGCCATTGGTACCCCAGATTAAATCTTATGTGCGGGACTCTTCTCATTTTATGACACTTTTGTCACAAATTGAGGTTCCCCAGTCTACAATTTTTCTCATCACGTTAGATGTGGTGTCACTCTATTCCAACATTCCTCAAAGCGAGGCTCTCACCGTTATTGAGAAAGTTTTGAACACACGTCCATTACCACATAGAGTTTCCACATGTTTTCTGGTCCAACTTGCCGAAATTGCTTTGACGAAAAACTTTTTTCAATTTCAGGACATCACGTATCAACAGGTTAAGGGGACCGCCATGGGGGCCACCATGGCCCCTAGCTTAGCGTGCCTATACATGGATGAATATGAAACAGTAAATATTTATCCATCTATCTGGTCTCAATTCATCCATGTATGGCTACGCTATATTGATGACATCTTTATCATCTGGACAGGTTCTGACATACAGTTCTTTGTGTTTTTCGATTGGGTTAACTCACTCAGTCCTCATATACAATTTGACTTCAGCATTCACTCCTCCAATATATCTTTTTTGGATATGTTGATTACTTGGAAGGGGGATGGCTTTGAGACCACCCTCTTTCGTAAGAAAACTGACCGGAACACTTTGCTGGCCTACAACAGCTGTCACCCTCGGGCACTCCGTGACAACATACCTACGGGGCAATTTCTACGGCTTCGCCGCCTTTGCTCCACACGGGAGGAATTTCTTGCTCAATCACAATGTATGTTTACCAGATTTGTTGAAAGGGGTTACCCAACACGAATTGTGAAAAGAGCTTTTAAACGCGCTCTATACACACACCGAGACTGGCTTTTCAGTACCCCTTTACACTGTGATGATGTTTGCTTTAATTGCATCCTTCCCTTTTCCATCGTAGGTAGGTCCATTGTTAATATGATTAAACGCCACTGGTCGGCCCTGTCACTAACTGACTTAATGCATGGTCCCCCACGCTTCACCTTTAAGAGAGCCACGAATTTGAGAGATCGCCTCGTGCACACATCGTTCGTGCCTGCACAAAATTCACCTCACTCTAGTGGCCAACACAACCCTTGCGGTCGATGCACAATGTGCAGCCATACCGAGTCTGTGACAGTTTTTAAACACCCTGCATCAGGACGTGTGTTTAAATTACATTCTTTGTCAGACTGCTGTACAAAAGGAGTAATTTACGTCATCAAATGCCCCTGCCCATTGGTTTACGTGGGGAAAACCTCACGTATGATTAAGACACGAATCATAGAACACTGTTCTAATATTAGATTATCTAGGATTGATGAGCCCTTAGTGGCTCACTGGACACATGTTGGACACTCCATCGCTGACCTTTTCTTCCAGGTATTGGAGGTGGTCTCTCCCTCCCCGCGGGGAGGAGATTTCGCCTGCATGCTAGGAGGGAGCAGCGATGGATCTTTACTCTCAATTCAGTCTCTCCTCATGGTCTGAATAAAGATATAGAGTGGTACCAGTTCTACTAGTCATCATGCTTTAGGTGTCAGTCTAATCACAGGTGTTCCTCTGTCATTTCAGCCTCTCGCGAGAGCTCTCCTTTCGCGCCATTTTATGTTCTTTAAATTTGGGTGAAATCAGCGGGCGGTTGCGCTCCTGATGGTCTTGTATAAGGTATGTGAAGGATGTTTATAAGGTATATATAGCAGCCCTTGGTTCCGTTTTGTGATATACTTATATTATATTTCAGATTCGAAAACCATCCTGTCCCTCCCGATGCAGCCACCGCGAAACACGGGACCGTGTCGGGGGACTGTAAAATTACCTCTGTTATACTAATGGAGTTGCCACAGTGAATGTATTATGAATGTTCACAATAAAATACTATTTATTAATTAATTGAATGGAACTGTATTGTTCTACCTGCACCAGTGTTCCTAGGTAATTGAAGTCTCCCATTATTACTGCACTACCAATTTGGTTAGCTTCCCTAATTTTTCTTAGCATTTCACTGTCCGTCTCACCATCTTGACCAGCTGGACGGTAGTATACCCCTATCACTATAGTCTTCCCCGACACACAAGGGATTTCTACCCATAAAGTTTCAATTTTGTATTTAGTCTCATGCAGGATGTTTATCCTGTTGGACACTATGCCATCCCGGACATAAAGCGCCACACCTCCTCCCGAGTGCTCCTCTCTGTCATTGCGATATAATTTGTACCCCGGTATAGCACTGTCCCATTGGTTATCCTCTTTCCACCATGTCTCTGAGATGCCAATTAAATCTATGTCATCATTTACTGCTATACATTCTAATTCTCCCATCTTACTTCTTAGACTTCTGGCATTAGCATACAAACATTTCAAAGTTTGTTTTTTGTTTGTATTTTCATTCTGCTTTTTAATTGATAGGGATAAGTTAGAATTTTTTAGCTCAGGTGAGTTTTTAGTTACAGGCACTTGGACTACTTTTCTAATTATTGGAACCTCACTGTCGGGATGCCCTAATTCTAATGCATCATTAGTATCCTTTAAAGATACCTCTCTCCGAACCATGCGCTGCTGAGCGACTGTCGGCTTTCCCCTTTGTTCTAGTTTAAAAGCTGCTCTATCTCCTTTTTAAAGGTTAGCGCCAGCAGTCTGGTTCCACCCTGGTTAAGGTGGAGCCCATCCCTTCGGAAGAGACTCCCCCTTCCCCAAAAGGTTCCCCAGTTCCTAACAAAACTGAATCCCTTTTCCTTGCACCATCGTTTCATCCACGCATTGAGACTCCGGAGCTCTGCCTGCCTCTGGTGACCTGCGCGTGGAACAGGGAGCATTTCAGAGAATGCTACCCTGGAGGTTCTGGATTTAAGCTTTCTACCTAAGAGCCTAAATTTGGCTTCCAGAACCTCCCTCCCACATTTTCCTATGTCGTTGGTGCCCACATGTACCACGACAGCCGGCTCCTCCCCAGCACTGTCTAAAATCCTATCTAGGTGACGCGTGAGGTCCGCCACCTTCGCACCAGGTAGGCATGTTACCAGGCGATCCTCACGCCCACCAGCCACCCAGCTATCTACATTCCTAATAATCGAATCACCAACTATGACGGCCGACCTAACCCTTCCCTCCTGGGCAGTAGGCCTTGGGGAGATATCCTCAGTGCAAAAGGATAATGCATCACCTGGAGAGCAGGTCCTTGCTACAGGATCCTTTCCTGCTACACCTGGTTGGTGCTCTCCCATCATGAGACCTTCTTCCTCCAAGGCAGCACCAGGGCTGCCAGTCTGAAGTTGGGACTTGACTACTATGTCCCTGAAGATCTCATCTATATACCTCTCTGTCTGCCTCAGCTCCTCCAGGTCTGCCACTCTAGCCTCCAGAGATCGGACTCGTTCCCTGAGAGCCAGGAGCTCTTTGCATCGCATGCACATGTACAACTTCTCACCAGTGGGTAAAAAATCATACATGTGACACTCGATGCAAAAGACTGGGAAGCCCCCCTCTTGCTGCTGGACTGCTGCCTTCATCTCAATTTTGATCAGTTCCTAGTTAAGTTTTAGAATATCAGAGCAGATGCCCTGCTCACTCTTTTCTCTCTGAGGATGTTCCTGAAGAACCACAGCATATCATCGACCCGAAGAAAGTCATCTTGGCAGCTACCCATTCTGTGCCTGCCAGTAAAACGATTGTACCAAAGAATCTCAGAAGGAAACTTTTACACTGGGCTTATGATTCCAAGCTGGCTGGCCAACCTGCTCAATGCCGTACCCTGCTGAAATTACAGAAGTACTATTGGTGGCCTACTATCAAGGAGGACACGTACTCCTATGTAGCGTCATGCTCCAACTATGCCAAACATAAGCCTACTTCTGGTCAGCCTTGGGGATTGCTGCAACCGCTGCCAGTTACGGAGGAGTCATGGACTCACATCACTACAGATTTTGTAGATGATCTGCCTCCTTCTGGAGGAATGAATACTATCTGGGTGATGGTTGACTGTTTCAGTAAGAAGGCCCATTTTGTGGCACTGCCTGGCTTACCCTCAGCCTTGGAGCTTGCTAAGCTCTACATTGTCCACATCTTTCGCCTATATGGCCTACCGAAGCACATTGTCTCGGATAGAGGATCACAATTCACAGCAAAATTCTGGAAGGCTTTGTGCAAGCTATTTGACATCTCTCTGGATTATACATCTGTCTATCATCCCTAATCAAATGGCCAAACTGAGAGGATGAATAGGACCCTAAAACAGTTCATTCGTGCTTATGTGAGTTGCCGTCAGAATAACTGGGCCGAACTGTTGCCATGGGCAGAATTCGCCATTAACTCACATCCAGCGTCATCCACTGGATCAACACCATTTGAAGTGGTTTATGGACGCCTACCTTCACCACCACATCCACTGACTCTCTCAGTGTCGTCCCCAGCAGCTCAATCCACTGCTGATGATATCCATCAATTATGGATTCAGACTAAAGACATACTAACCAAAGCGAGTGAACGAGCAAAGAAATCATACAACGCTCATCATTCTAAAGCGCCTGTATTTCTACCTGGTGACAAAGTCTGGCTGTCAACTAAGCACTTGAGATTAAAGTTACCTTCTACTTGATTTGCTCTACGCTACGCTGGACCGTTTCCAATTCTCCGACGTCTTGGCAACATTACGTACAGTCTGAAGCTACCGCCTGGATTGAAAATCCACAACGCATTCCACGTTTCACTATTGAAACCTCTCATTCTCAGTAAGTTCTCACCCAAGTCTCCAGAACCAACTTCTATTTCCACAGAAGAAGACCTTGAATATAAGGTTGAAGCTATTCTGGATGTAAAAAGACATGGAAAAACTTGGGAATACCTTCTATCTTAGGAAGGTTATGGCCCCGAAGAAAATTATTGGGAGCCGATGGCAAATATCCTGGACAAAGAGATGCTTCTTCAATTTCATCAGATGCATCCACACAAACCTAACCCTGGTAAAAGGGCTGGAGGCCGTCCTTTGAAGGGGGGTACTGTTGCGTCCATAGGTCTTCGACGGCTTCGCCCTGCCTACCTCTCTCTACTTGTGGCTCCTCCCGCTCACCTTGGACTGATGGCCGCCGCGGCGTCTGTTTGCTGACCTCTCCGGTGTCCCCGGACCAGCTTGGGTGCTGCCTCCCGCCATCTCCTTCAAGGTACCTCTAGGTCGCGCGCGAGCATGCCGCCTCATCTTTATTTTCACGTTGGCGCGAACTTCAGGGGCATCCCCCTGTTCTGACGTCACAACTCCAGGGTATATCTGCCTACTACATTTGTTAGCTCGTTGAGTTAGCAACGGAACTCGTACGGATGGGATTCGCTCTCCGTTCCTAAGCTACTCTGCCACTCCAGCTCTAACTGGAACTCTTACTACCCTTTGGGGTTACTAACGGGGTACCTGCTCCTCGGGGACCTCTCTCCTTCTTCAGGTGCTATCAGGAAACCGGTACTCGCTCCTCAAGGGCCCATGTTCTCTGTGTCGCTGCCTGCAACTTCTACCTTCTACTTGGAAGAACTAACTAGTCACCGTCTGTGAGTACAGAAACATCTCTCTCCCTACAGTACTGCTTCACCGGAATCAGGTACTCGCTCCTCGAGGACCTGCCCGCTGTTCTGGTGCCAAACCTCTCATCTAGTAGAATCTCTGCTACTGCTAGTGAGTACAATGCTACTGAGTCTCTCTGCTCTAAGGGATCAGGTACTCGCTCCTCGAGGGCCTGCTCTCCCTGTCTCGGAGCTCTCCTATTCTACTTGGGACTCTGAATGCTAATTCTACTGTGTGCTCATAACTCTGTCTCTTTCCACTACAGCACTGCTTACAGAGGAACCGTTCCAGCGTTCTGTGAGAGACGTGCCCAGCCAGGCACTACAACCACTACTCACTACTGCCACCTCTGGTGGTTCCATATACTGTTTAATAAAAGATTCAAATCTGTGTTTGTCTGGCCGGAGTTTAGCCTGTTACTGTGGTCCCTCACGGGACTGCCCCCGTGGGCGTGGTCAGCTGCCACAGTGTCCAAGGATCCATCCAAACACCAATAACCATAACAAGAGCTTAATTGTGCGTTGAGTGAAAAATAATTTTCTCCGATTAGTCTTAAATGTGCTACTTGCTAACATCATGGAATGCCCTCTAGTCCTTCTATTATTTGAAAGTGTAAATAACCGATTCACATTTACTCGTTCAAGACCTCTCATGATCTTAAAGACCTCTCTCATATCCCCCCTCTTCTCCAAGCTGAACAGCCCTAACCTCTTCAGCCTTTCCTCATAGGGGAGCTGCTCCATCCCCTTTATCATTTTGGTTGCCCTTCTCTGTATCTTCTCCATCGCAACTATAATCTTTACTGTGACTGTCTGCGCCTCCCCACTCCTCGGGGTCATGCTTACATGCTACTAGACTACCAGCACTTCCCCGCCCCTCGGGGCTGTGCTTCTCTACCATACAGAGACTGTCTGTGCTCCCTGCTCCTCAGGGTCTACCTATGTCATCATCGGAGACCAGACTCGGGCTTCCCTGCTCCACAGGTTAGCCTGCGTCACTACAGCTGCATCTCCCTTGCTCCACCCCTCGGGGGTGTCTCTCCGCTATCCCTCCTGCACACCAGTCTCAAGCCTCCCACTCTACGGCCTGCCTGGTGCCTTCCCCTTCGGGGGTCTCAGTCAAGGTATTATCAGCAGCCTGCTTGTCTACTGGGGAATTCCTCCTGACTCCTCGGGACTTCTCCACAGTCTTACCGTGAGCTCCCTACCATGCCTGACCTTGCCTCCCGATGGTGTGGGCCTGTGGGGCTCCTCCCCACAGATTGTAACAACTCATACCTCGGGCCAAGGGTCCACGAACCCACAAACCATAACACAAACATGGGATTTCTACCCATATAGATTCTACTGTGCATTTAGTCTCTTGTATGATCTTTATGCTGTTGGACTCTATACCCTCCTGGACATAAAGTGCCACACCCCCACCAAGTTTATCCTCCCTATTATTGCGATATAATTTGTACCCTGATATAGCTGTTGCACTGGATGTGGACCCTTGGCCTGGTGCAGGATTGGAACGGCCCTCTGGTCGGATCCAGAGAGCGCCTGCCACCAGGAGGCAGAGCACAGGAGGAGACAGAGGCTAGCTGGAGCTTCGCCAATAGCAACCCAGGGTTTCCGCAGGTTGAGCCCTTGGATACCCGGGACGCCTGGTCTTAGGTAGGCCTCGCAGGGTCTCCTACAGAGGAAGCGCAGGGGAGTGCCCACCACGAACAAGGGTGCGCAGTCAATGTCCAAGCAAGAATGTCCAGAGGCTGCAGGAGGCCAGAATAGTGTGTCCAAGTAGATAGCGAGGATCAAGGTCAGAGTATCAGTCCAGAATGATCAGCCAAAGCAGGGGTCAGTACCTGTAGTCAGTCCGGGAGTAGTCAGGTAAAGGTCAAGTTCCAGGCAGCAGTCAGACGTGGTCAGTGGACAGGCATAGGTCGGTTCCAGGCAGCGGTCAGACGAGGTCAGATCCAGGCAGCAGACAGACGAGGTCAGAAGCAAGCAAAGGTCAGTACTATGAGATCAGTCTGAAGGGAACATAAGAACAGGAATGGAGAGACGCTGGAGCAGGAGACACTGAAACAGGCAAACTAGAGACACTGGAGTGTACGACCCGATTGCCAAGGCAAGGAAGTGGTGTCTGACCACTTCCTTATATCCGGGAATCAATCAGGGCGCGCTGTGGAGCTGGTAACCGCCCTTGGCCCTTTAAGAGGACGGGCGGGGCCGATGCCATGGAGGATGCCCCATCGTGAGGCCTGGTGAGAAGTGGAAGGACCAGCGGATGCCACCGCGGGACGCCGAGGCCAAGCAGAGCTGGCAGCAGCAGCGGGGAAGAACAACCCGGGACCCGCCGGAGCAGGGACGAGGTGAGCAGGCTTGGGCGCTGGCCGAGTGCGGACGGGACGCACAACACTAATGCCATATGGGTTCAAGTGTCTCTTGGTTTTTTTGCAGGGTTTTATTTTTGGTACCACAGCAGTGTATGTAAATATATATATTGTGATATTTTTATCTCAGAAGACTGTGCTTTGTATGCCCTTTCATTGTAAATTATAAATGCATAATCTTTAATTATGTGTGAGGAGCATGTGATGGGGTGGGGGTGCAAGGCTGTAAGGTTTTCCTAGGGTGCCTAATACCCTTGCACCGTCCATGATTATTGTTGTACATTTAATGGAGTCTCTCAACTCATGGTATCATGTCTTGTGTAATGGGTAAGGGTGCAGTTTTTCACTTGGCCATAGGCGCCACATTGCCTAGCTAAGGCTCTAGGCAACGGATATGGCATGGTCTCTCACTTCACCCAGATGAGTTTGTTGCATCGTTGGAACTGATAATATGCCAATTTGATGACCTTAAACTGTTTTGAGGTATGTAAACATGTGCCCTACCCTCCAATTTCTGTCTTGTGTAGTATCTTATATTTTACATAGGCTAAAGGCTGCAAGGACATTTTACCTGCAGACCCTAGCCTGAATTTTTAAAGGAAAACTAGTTTCTTACCTGATAATTTTCGTTCCTGTAGTACCACGGATCAGTCCAGACTGCTGGGTTTTGCCCCCCCTCTAGCAGATAGAGACAGAGATGTTTTAAAAACAAAGCTTCGCCTTATATAGGAGAGTGCCACCTACAGTCTGCCAGTATTTCGTAATTTTATTTATTTATTTATAACTTTTATATACCGACATTCAAATGAATATCACATCGGTTCACATACAACTGGGAAACCAAAAAACTAGTAGTGAGAAAGGAAGGATAAAGTTACAATTAACAGGGGGTCATAGGAACGGGGAGAGAATGCGGAACGGTCTAAGGGACCAAGTGAGAGTAATAGCAGGAAGGATACAGCAAACTTACAACTTTGTTGAGATAGCAACTATATTACATAATATATTTACAAAAACTGTATGACAGTCAAAAGGCCTAGTGGTTGCAGCAAATTGTTATGACAATGTATAATGTAATCTGGCATACCTTTGTAATGACAAAGGTATGCCAGAAACTGTTCATCCAATTATCTTATTATGCCAGAAACTGATCATTCAATTAACTTTTGAAATCTGAACCACTATGTGAACGTACATGCTCTACTATCTAATCAACTGCTCTCTGCTCATTGCTTTTTACTGTTTAATCTATCCCTCATCTTCTAATGACCAAGCTCTACATTCCCTGTTTTATTGTAACTTTTTCGCCTGCTGTGTTAATTGGTTCTCCCCTAGTTTATTGTAAACCGGTACGATAAGACTTGTCTTGAGCATCAGTATATTAAAAGAATTTAAATAAATAAATAAATAAGATGGCTCACATAAGACACCATAACTATATACACTAACACCTGAACAAGAAAAAAGGGAAAACGGTACCAAACGGGTCACCGAACCCCTGTGAGATCGGAACCTATAGAACCACGCAGGTCAAAAAATTAAAAAATCTGCAGAAAAAGGGAATGGAAAGGCGAGCGGACTCTCCCCTCACTTGAACCACTCTGACAGGGCGGGCCTCTGGACTGATCCGTGGTACTACAGGAACGAAAATTATCAGGTAAGAAACTAATTTTCCTTTCCCTGTACGTACCCGGATCAGTCCAGACTGCTGGGATGTACCAGAGCTATACCTATACGGGGTGGGATCCAGAGAGGCCTGCTCGTAGCACACCTTCTCCGAATCCATCCGAATTAGTAGCCTGCACATCCAACCTGTAATGCCGCGTGAAAGTATTCAGAGATTTCCTATATCACCACCCAACAGATCTCTTGTGGAGACACGAAATGGGACTCCGCCCAGGACGCTGCTTGCGACCGAGTAGAGTGAGCCCGAAGGCCTACCGGGAGAACATGGCCCTTCATCAAGTAAGCGGAGCTGATAGCTTCTTTCATCCAACGAGCAATAGTAGTTTTGGAAGCCATGTGGCCCCATTGGGGCCCATTTCAGAGTACAAAGAGATGGTCCGACATGCGAAAATCATTGGTAACTTCCAAGTAATGTAGAAGAGCTCGACGAACATCCAGTTTCCTCAAATCACGGGACAGAGGATCCAAATGGTCCAGATCCCCAAAAGCTGGAAGCTCCCCCGATTGATTGACATGAAAAGAAGATACCACCTTCGGGAGAAAGGAAGGAACTGTACGGATGGAAACACCAGAATCGGAAATCTGCAAGAAAGCTTCCCTGCAAGAAAGAGCTTGGAGTTCTGACACCCGCTGAGCTGAAGTGATAGTGACAAGAAAAATGACCTTCAAAGGGCGCCTCACACAGAGCTGTAAGAACTAAATTCAGACTCCAAGACGGACAAGGCTGGCGAAGCGGCGGATGTAAATGCTTAGCTGCTCGAAGAAAACGCGCCACGTCAGGATGGGCCGCCAAGGTTGCACCCTGCACATTGCCACGCAAAGAACCAAGGGCAGCTACCTGTACACATAAGGAGCTACACAATAATCCCATGGACAGCCCTTTTTGCAGGAAACACAAAATATCGGATATAGAAGCTCGGATGGTTGAAACGTCATGAGCAAGGCACTAGGTCTCAAATACCTTCCAAACTCTAACGTAAGCCAGATTAGTGGAAGTTTTGCGTGAACGGAGAAGAGTAGCCACCACTGCAGGAGTATAACCCTTGTCACTTAGACGGCACCGCTCAAATGCTATGCCACAAGACAGAAGCGATCGGCTTCTTCCAAACAAACGGGCCCTTGGTGAAGCAAATCTGGAACCCCGGGAAACCGAATGGGACCCGCCGATGCGAGATTGAGGAGGTCTGCGAACCAAGGACGTCTCGGCCATTCCGGTGCCACCATAATCACCGGCGCTGCGTGATGCTCTATCCGACGGAGTACTCTGCTGATTAATGGCCAGGGTGGAAACACGTACAGAAGAACATCGATGGGCCAGAGCATCGACCCCTTCCGCTCCCGGCTTTCAACGGCGCGAGAAGAACCATGGGGCTTTGGCGTTCCGAAATGTCACCATGAGATCGATGCTGGGCGTTCCCCACGCAAGGCATATGCGGTGAAAAGTGTCCTCTGGCAATTTCCATTCGCCGGGATCGAGGTGGTGTCAACTGAGGAAATCCGCTTGTATGTTGTCCACTCCGGCAATATGAGATGCCGCGATGCAGAGCAGGTGATGTTCTGCCCAGTTGAACAACTGAGCCGCTTCCTCTGCCACAGGATGACTCCAAGTCCCCCCTTGCCGGTTGATGTACGCCACCGTGGTCGCATTGTCCGATAACACCCGGACTGCTCTCCCCTGTAGGAGAGGGACAAAGGCTTGTAACGCTAATCATACAGCCTGGGTCTCCAACCGATTGATCGACCACAGGGACTCTTCGGGGCCCAGAGGCCCTGCATAGACTTCCTTTGGCATACCGCTCCCCAACCGGAGAGGCTGGCATCCGTGGTGACCACTGTCCATTCAGGAATCTCCAGGGGAACTCCCTTGGTTAGATTGTCTGTCTCCAGCCACCATGTTAGGCTATTTCTCGCCACTTGTGTAAGTGGCAATGGAAGAAAAAACTGTTCGGATACTGGGTTCCATCGGGACAGTAATGCATACTGCAAGGGCCGCATATGAGCAAATGCCCATGGCAACAGCTCTAAGGTCGACGCCATGGGCCCAAGAACTTGTAGGTATTCTCAAACCCTGGGAGAAGTCTGGAGCAGCAGACTCCGCACTTGAGCTTGTAATTTGAGGATGTGATCCTTGGTGAGGAAAACGCGGCCCCTCTGAGTATCGAAGAGCGCTCCCAAATACTCCAAGGACTGAGATGGAACGAGTTTGCTCTTGGATAGATTGATCACCCAGCCCAGCGACCATAGAAACTGCAGAACTCTGTGAATCAAATCCGTGGCTAAGACCTCCGACTTCGCACGAATCAGCCAGTCGTCCAAGTAGGGATGCACCAAGAGACCTTTCCTCCGGAGATGAACTGCTACCACCACCAACACTTTGGTGAAAGTCCGTGGTGCAGGGCCGAAGAGTAGAGCTCGAAACTGAAAATGCTGTCCCAGGATGCAGAACCTCAGAAACCTCTGGTGATCCTGATGAATCCCTATGTGGAAGTAAGCCTCCGTGAGATCTAGTGAAGCTAGGAATTCTCCCTGCCTCACCGAGGTAATGACCGACTGGAGAGTTTCCATGCGGAAGCAAGGGATCTTTAGACACTTGTTGACCTCCTTGAGGTCTAGGATGGGATGGAATGATCCTTCCTTCTTCGGTACTACGAAGTATATTGAATACCGACCTGTCCCTTGCTCTTCTGGAGGAAAGGGAACTATGGCTCTTAATTGCAGAAGCCGCTGCAATGTGTCCCGAACTGCGGCTCTTTTGGCAGCATATCTGCAGGGAGAGATGAGAAACTGATCTCGGGGCCGCTGTGCAAAATCTAAAAGCGCAGCCTTGTTTTATCACGGACAGGATCCACTGATCCGTGGTCACCTTGGTCCACTCCTCGAAGAATAGGGCCAGCCTGCCCCCTACCTCTGGTTTTGAGGAGTGGACCAGCGGTCTTTCATTGGGAGGATTTTGCTCCTGAGGGAGGGAGTGCCACCCCAGGTTTGCCAAATCTTCGGCCATGAAAGGACTGAGTAAAGGGCTGTTGCTTCGCCGGAGCCGAATGAAAGGACGAAGCGGGCGGTTTAGAAGGGCGATACCTCCGATTACCTCTAAATCTGGCTCGAGAAGAGAAGGAACCGCGCGAGCGAGGTCTGTCTTCCGGCAGGCGATGCACCTTATTCTCACCCAGCGTCTGAATCATGTCGTCCAAAATTTTACCAAAAAGTAACTTACCCTTAAAGGGCAAGGACCCCAGTTGGGCCTTAGAAGACACATCCGCCGACCAGTTGCGCAACCACAAAAGCTGATGAGCCGCGACCGCCGACACCATGGACCTGGCGGATGTCCGGAGGTCATGAAAGGCATCAGCAGAATAAGCCACCGAGGATTCCAAACGGTTCGCCCTGGCAGGTTCCTCAGCCGAGAAATCTACATTGGCCTGTAATTGCTGCACCCAGCGAAGCCCAGCTCGCATAGCAAAATTACTACAAATAGCCGCGCGGACACCCATGGCTGAGACCTCGAAAATCCGTTTGAGCTGCACCTCTAACTTCCTATCCTGGAGATCCTTGAGCGCCGATGTTCCTGTGACAGGAATTGTGGTTTTCTTTGTGACAGCTGACACTGCAGAGCCCACTTTTGGTACTCGCAGTAGCTCTAAGGTATCCTCCGGCAGAGGATAGAGCTTATCCATGGCTTTACTAACTTTTAAACCGAGCTCTGGGATATCCCATTCCCTAAACAATAAATCAGATGCTGAAAAATGAAAGGGAAAGGCAGTAGCAGGACCTCTCAGGCCCAACAAGACAGGATCCATCTTCCCGAGCTTGGATTCCTCGGGAGGGCTGTCAATGCCTAGCTCAGAGAGGATAGCAGGAATAAGAGGTGCCAACTCATCTCTACGAAAAAGGCGAACTACCTTAGGATCATCGCCCTCAGCCGCCTGAGAGCCCCTGTCCGCCAGTGGTGGATCTGGCTCCGGGTCATCCGCACCCTGCGAGATCTGGGGTTGAGAATTCGGATCCTCAGGATCTGAATCCAGATCCGAGGAGTCTGTATTCCCCTGCGGAGAAGACACTTAGGCTGAATAGGCTCCGTCCCCTTATTTACTGTAAATCGTTTAGTCGCCCGGGGCTTATGGGGATCTGATTTTCCCCCCGCCATCAGCTTGCCTGCCTTCCTAGCCTTAAAGGCTTTATGTAAGAAAACAATCATGAAGAGCAGAGAAAACTCTAACTAAACTAAAGTTAATCAAATCAAAATAAAGACTCTGACCAAACTGTAGGTTTTGCACCTACACCACCTGCTAGAAACTGAGAAATACTGGCAGACTGTAGGTGGCACTCTCCTATATAAGGCGGAGCTTTGTTTTTAAAACATCTCTGTCTATATCTGCTGGAGGGGGGGGGGGGGGGGGGGGGCAAAACCCAGCAGTCTGGATTGATCCGGGTACGTACAGGGAAAATGGATTTATGTGCATAAATCTATACTGCAATTTCACATATATGCAGTGAACCGGTGTTGACAAATCATGCACAAAGTTGCACCTGCTCAAGAGCAGGTGTAAGTTTGTGTGAACATTTATGTCCATACTTTAGAAAATATTAAGAAGGTGTGTAAATAATGTCCCTATGCAACCTCAGCCCCCTAGACTGAGTGTGTGAAAAAGTACATACGAAATTGCCTTTATGTGTACTTTTATATACACAATCCCCACGGATTTATATACACAATCCCCACGACATCTACACAACCAATAACTATATCCATCCGGAAACAGTGCTCAGGAGACCAACTAAGCGAACACCTGGCCAAGGAACTAGTGCACCTAGACCTCTCCAACGCCAACTCTGCAACTTTATCATGGATCAGCATCACCAAAAAGGTTGCAGATCAAATATGCCCCATGACGACCAAATATATCAACCCTAACAAAGACAACAGGAAACCCTGGTTCACCCAGGAACTGAAAAAACGTAAACAAGAACTGAGATGCAAGGAACAAAATTGGCGAAAAAACCCATCTTCAACCACCCGCCTCATCTACAAAACGTGCCTCAACTCATACACAAACGACATTAACAAAACCAAAAGAGAATTCTTCTCCAAAAAAATCCACCACCTCATCTTTGATTCAAGGGCACTGTTCTCATATGTTTCAACTCTTACTAAACCCCCTGCGCCTTCCATTCCAGATTATCAAGCTCTCAACAAAGCGAATGAACTAGCTGACTTCTTCGATAACAAAATCACAGCACTCCTAGCCCCTCTCAAAGGAGCAGCTACACTTCCAAACCACGTTCAACAATCATCACAATCAACCATCCAACAATCTTTGCACGCAACAGATCAACAAACCTCGCACTCTACCGTCCAGCAATCTTCACCTTCACACATGCAACAAACATCGCACTCAACCACTTTACAACTTAACACAACTCCAACAATGCTCGACAAGTTTGAGCCTACATCCACACTAGAAATAGAGAATATCCTCAAGAAGATAAAACCATCCTCTCACCCTGCAGACCATATTCCATCAAACACCCTGAGTCTGATCACCAACACTATAGCCAAACCTGTCACAGACATCATTAACTGTTCTCTCACCCAAGGCCATGTACCTAACCAACTTAAGTTAGCCATGCTCAAACCGCTTCTGAAAAAACCCAACCTTCCCACCTCAGACCCAGCTAACTTCAGACCCATAGCAAACCTCCCTATGATAGCCAAAACTATGGAGAAAGTTGTTAACAAACAACTCACAGAATTTCTTGAAGAAAACAACATCCTCACCCCAAACCAATTTGGTTTTCGCAAGACGAGGAATACCGAATCGTTATTAGCCACTCTATCAGACACTATTATCTTTAACCTAGAAAAAGGCCATCCTTGCCTCCTCGCTCTCCTTGATCTCTCATCAGCGTTTGATACTGTAAACCACCAGTGCCTCCTACAACGACTAACGGACATTGGCATTACAGGAGCAGCATTCAACTGGTTCAAATCATTTTTGGAAAACAGATCATACAAGGTCAAGATAAACAACAATGAGTCCCACGCCATCGAATCCAAAAGGGGAGTACCGCAAGGATCATCCCTCTCCCCGACTCTCTTCAATATATATCTTCTCCCACTCTGTCAATTACTCACCAACCTCAAGCTAATTCATTTTCTATATGCGGATGATATACAAATCCTCATCCCTATAGAAGACTCACTACACAAAGCTATGTCACACTGGAATAAATGTCTCTCAGCTATCAACAACCTTCTCACCAGCCTCAACCTAGTCTTAAACACAAAAAAAACTGAAATCCTCATTATAGCACCGGAAAACTATGTCCCACCCACAACTCTTAATACTAGCCAAAGCCTGGATACCTTTTCACAACAAGTAAAAGACCTAGGAGTCATCATAGACAGCGGATTCAGCCTCAACAAATTCGTCAATAACACTACAAAAGAATGTTTCTTTAAACTTCAAACCTTAAAGAAACTAAAACCACTCCTGCTATACAGAGACTTCCGCATGGTACTGTAACCGTCTTTTTTTTTAGTCAGTAAGGAGGCCCAGACAACTGATCCGTAAAGATAGACTTTTATTGCCAGCAAGATGCAGCTAAGACAAAGGCTCAGTACAACTGCATGCCCCTCCCCTCCAGGAGCAGACTCTTATGCACTTTACAGTTCTTATCTTTTACACATGCGTTCTAAGCACTGCTGAGCGAGCATATTCCGGCTGAAGGGGCTACTGACCCCCTCCCTAGACACCCTGGAACTTTCGTGAAACTTCTCCCATGTTCTGCAGGAGAGGCTGCTGGGACTTGCAGTTCTGGAAAGGAATTCGCGAGTCTGCAGTAATACAGCCCATCACATAATACATCCATTGTTCTAATCTAGGTTACAGCAGTGAAAGCTTATCAGAGAATAAGAACAGCGAAGCCAAAAAAATGAAAATGTGCAATGTGCTGACAGAGAGTTTCTCAATGTCCTAATTACAGCTGTATTGCAGACTGTAAGTAAACCCGTCATGAAGCAGGGAATTCTGGTACATGAAGTCCTTTGTCAGATTGAAGCGTTCAGACTCCTTCAGTACTACAGGCCATCATACTCCCAAAACTGGACTACTGCAACTCCCTCCTTCTAGGCCTACCAGCATGCACCACAAAACCACTTCAGATGGTCCTTAATGCCTCAGCAAGAATCCTCTCAAATGCCAAAAAAAGAGATCATATCACCCCAATCCTTCTTCATCTCCACTGGCTCCCAATTAAATTCAGGATCCAATTCAAATCCTTAATGATGATACATAAAGCCTTGTACAACATCGCGCCTCTCAAGCTAACATTCCAAATTCAACTACACACATCCATGAAACCGACCAGAAGCGCTTATCAGAACAGACTAATCACCCAACCAGCTAAATCCGCGCTGAGAAAACGTGCCCTATCCACAGCGGGCCCTTCACTCTGGAACTCACTTCCCACAGACCTTTGCCTTGAACCATGCCACTCCACATTTAAAAAGAAACTTAAGACTTGGTTATTTAAACAAGCATTCCCGCAGAGCTAAGAGCAGGTAGAAAGTCAGTCACATATCATCCGTTTACCCCAGCATATTTCACATAACTTGTTATCTTATTTACTGTTATTTTTCATGGATGTTTACTGTTAGTTATTTATTTATTAATTGTTATTTTATCTATTTATTATTACTTCTTAATTGTTAACATTATTATATATATTTTCCTGTTATTTGGATTAACCATGTTCATTGTAAACCGCTAACTTGAAGCGATAGTTACTGTTCATTGTAAACCAGGGTGATATGTATATTATACAGGAACCTCCGGTATATAAATCCTTAAATAAATAAATAAATAATTTTAAAAAGACCCTGTATGTGCATAAAACTTGGTTTGATGAATATCCCCTGTACGTGCATGATCAGAGTATTTTTTAACCCTTATACCTAGTTTTGAAAAGTCTTGAAAGTAGTAAAACATTATGCAGTTGGTTGGCAGCAGCTGTTTCCCTACACTTTATTATTAAAAAGCCCTTGTGCTGCTTTGGATGATTCTCATCTGCAACAGGGTAGCTAATTAAAGTTATTTTGTGAGTGCTTAGGAAAATAACTTCCCACTGGCTTAATTTTCGTTGGTTTAAACATATTTTCAAGAAACTGCAATTTACAATAAAGAAATTATCTAACTAAAAATAATAGAACTGACTTCAACTTCTTAGTTTGGTAAAGATAGTCGTTTTGGGGGGTAATCACCACCTCAGACCCAATCCTCAACACTAATTTTAGACTCTAAATTAAGGTCAAATGGTAAAAAACATGGGAGGGGTAAATCGAAAACATTGAATGCCGGGAAGCGCAGTTCCTATTCCCTTCACGTGCTCAGATGGAAAAGAGACTGGAACGCGAAATTAACTACATTTCCCAGCATCCATTGCTGTTTAATTTTGTTCAAACAACATACAGTTCGGCCCCGAGAAAAAGAAAACGGGATTGTAGACCGTTTGTGAATAGGGTTTGCTAGTGACTGCTCCATCAGAGAAACGACAAGAAAGTGGTGAGGGGCAGGAGCTGCGTTTCCTGCGGACGGTGCCCTTTGACCGCTGCGTTGTGTTGGGTCGTAGGCCTCGCTGATAGTGCGGCAGCGGCCGCGTGGATACTTACGTCTGTTGGAGTACCTTACGCACAGCTGTTCTCGCGCCTCCTGCGGGCTTCCTGAGCTCCTTTGCTAGACTCGCGCCTGGCCGTTGCTTCGTTTCGTTCCTGTTCAGTCGTCGCGCGACATTAACGGTTGGTGGCTGAGCCTAAATCGCGCGCTGCTTTTTACGGGTAAGGCCTCAAGCGCCACCGAAGAAGATGAAGGACAAGCAGAAGAGGAAGAAAGAGCGCACGTGGGCTGAGGCCGCTCGGATGGTAACCGAGTTCCAAATCTAAGAGGAACGGGTGTGGAGTATAGGAGAGAGGGCCGGCGGTGTAGCGGGGGTTCATGTATATGTAATGCATACCGTGTAGAACTGCGCTTCCTCTCCCCCCCCCCCCTCCCCCGCGGCTGAGCAGAAACCAAATTGTGTGTAACTTGTTGATGCATTAGAATTTAAGTATTCGTTCTTAATGAAAGTGAGACCTCATGCTATAGATGAGGAGGGAATCGTAAAATGTCTTTATCACCACACCGATGAAGGAGAACGTACATGTGCCGCTTGAAGTATGTGTTTGGCTTCATCTGCTTCCCAAAATGGCTCTCTGTTTCGAATCGCAATTTCCCATTATAGATTTCCCACAACTGATGCTTTTTGGTGTTATGTGTTATTAATTTAGGCAAAGCAAACTTTACAAAAGATGCGTGTATGCAGTAAAGAAAGTGGCATCCTTGCAGGTCAGTTTGGGATAATAGTTTTGCAAGCATGGCTGATAGGAAGGTCTGTATGGATCTGGCTGTGCATGCAGGCCAGAAACCCATCTCTGCTATCTTATTTCCACGTTCCCTAAGTGTTACAGGGACAGGGTGGTTAGGGAATGGAGAATATGCTAATGCTGCTCTGGGCAGCTCCCTGCTATCTTATTTCCACGTTCCCTAAGAGTTACAGGGACAGGGTGGTTAGGGAATGGAGAATATGCTAATGCTGCTCTGGGCGGCTCCCTGCTATCTTATTTCCACGTTCCCCAAGTGTTACAGGGACAGGGTGGTTAGGGAATGGAGAATATGCTAATGCTGCTCTGGGCGGCTCTCTGCTATCTTATTTCCACGTTCCCTAAGAGTTACAGGGACAGGGTGGTTAGGGAATGGAGAATATGCTAATGCCGCTCTGGGCAGCTCTCTGCTATCTTATTTCCACGTTCCCTAAGAGTTACAGGGACAGGGTGGTTAGGGAATGGAGAATATGCTAATGCTGCTCTGGGCAGCTCCCTGCTATCTTATTTCCACGTTCCCTAAGTGTTACAGGGACAGGGTGGTTAGGGAATGGAGAATATGCTAATGCTGCTCTGAGCGGCTCTCTGCTATCTTATTTCCACGTTCCCTAAGTGTTACAGGGACAGGGTGGTTAGGGAATGGAGAATATGCTAATGCTGCTCTGGGCGGCTCTCTGCTATCTTATTTCCACGTTCCCTAAGTGTTACAGGGACAGGGTGGTTAGGGAATGGAGAATATGCTAATGCTGCTCTGGGCAGCTCCCTGCTATCTTATTTCCACGTTCCCTAAGTGTTACAGGGACAGGGTGGTTAGGGAATGGAGAATATGCTAATGCTGCTCTGGGCGGCTCTCTGCTATCTTATTTCCACGTTCCCTAAGAGTTACAGGGACAGGGTGGTTAGGGAATGGAGAATATGCTAATGCCGCTCTGGGCGGCTCTCTGCTATCTTATTTCCACGTTCCCTAAGTGTTACAGGGACAGGGTGGTTAGGGAATGGAGAATATGCTAATGCCGCTCTGGGCGGCTCTCTGCTATCTTATTTCCACGTTCCCTAAGAGTTACAGGGACAGGGTGGTTAGGGAATGGAGAATATGCTAATGCTGCTCTGGGCGGCTCTCTGCTATCTTATTTCCACGTTCCCTAAGTGTTACAGGGACAGGGTGGTTAGGGAATGGAGAATATGCTAATGCTGCTCTGAGCGGCTCTCTGCTATCTTATTTCCACGTTCCCTAAGTGTTACAGGGACAGGGTGGTTAGGGAATGGAGAATATGCTAATGCTGCTCTGGGCAGCTCCCTGCTATCTTATTTCCACGTTCCCTAAGTGTTACAGGGACAGGGTGGTTAGGGAATGGAGAATATATGCTAATGCTGCTCTGGGCAGCTCTCTGCTATCTTATTTCCACGTTCCCTAAGAGTTACAGGGACAGGGTGGTTAGGGAATGGAGAATATGCTAATGCTGCTCTGGGCAGCTCTTTGCTCCCTATCTCAAGAAAAGACTTACTTGCACTGGAGAAGGAGGGCAGCCAACATGATAAAGGGAAGGAACAGAAGAGCTTAACGAGTACTAGAACTAGTAAATGTAAATCCCTTATATGCTCTTTAAAAAAAAAAAAAAAAATACAAAGAGTAGGGGGCTCTCCATGAAGTTAGTAGCACATTCAAAACAAATTGGAGAATTTATTTTTCACTCAATGCACACTTAAGCTTTGGAATTCATTGCCAGAGGATATGGTTAAGGTAGTTAGTAATCCACACAGAAGGTGAGTGCTGAGATAGGGTTACACAGTCCCAAAGGTTCAAACGATTTGTCAATCCAAAAGTAATTTTATTGATTAAAGCGGCAACTCCACTGTGTATACATCAACATGTTCTTAAGCAAGAGGGTCCCCTGACACGGACCCGTGTTTCGCCAGGGGCTGCATCGGGGGGGGGGGGGGGGACGCACAAGAAGTTTTAAAGATATTCTGTAAACAGAGTAAACAGGACTGTGTGAAAAAATGCAACTGCCAATGCCGTACATAAAAGCAGAAAGTCACGTACACTTACCAAATTTGAAGTATGCAAACACGCGTAACAGGGAGCCGTTATATGTCATTAAACCTGGAACTTTAAACATGTCTAAAGGTGCCAAAAACATTCACAAACCAATCAGCTGAGGACAGACACCCACCAATCAGAACACGGGATTTTTATCCAATCAGCAATCAGATAAAACGAACCCATTCAATTTCTTTGAGTCCTGCAGGGGCAACGGTGTTTAGCCGGTAAATCCACCGCTGTTCACACCGCACCAGATGAGGCCGCCCCCCGACTTCACAACGGACGACCAGAATCACTCGACAACAACTGGACCCTTGGCAATAGAATCAGACTTAGTTTTCAATTTGTCTTCAAGGACTTTGTCTGAAATTGAGCTAAGATCATTATCTAGGGGACTGTCATTCGTTCCTACTATTCGTAGCGATCCTTTTGATTTACAAGTACACTTATATAGGTTTTTCAGATTGTTGAAACTCAAGTTGTTTTTTCAAGACATTCAATCCCCACATGATGGTTCTTTGGTCACTATTAAATCTAAATGGGTCCCCCCGGGTCCTGTCGACCCGATGTTGATAGTGTTTGAAAAATTAATACAACATGATATACACCTTCTCTCCCAATCCCGACAGCATATCCGATATAATCTTACTAAGGATGAGAGAGCTTCTCTCTCTTCATTGGCAGAAGATCCAACAATAGTTATTAAACCAGCTGATAAGGGGGGGTGGGGTGGTTATTATGGACCGTATTAATTATAGATCTGAAGTGTGTCGACAGTTGAATGACCCCACATTTTATTTTCCTTTACAATCTGACCCGACTGATTCACTCAAAAATGACATTGCAACTTTGGTACAAGATGCATTAGCTAATCGATATATCACTCAACGTGAGGCGAATTTTCTTTCTGCCTCCGCTCCGATCATTCCAGTCTTCTATGTACTGCCCAAGATCCATAAATCTTTAGTAGATCCACCGGGACGCCCGATCGTGTCCGGGATCGGATCCGTTCTGGAACCCCTTTCAAAATTCGTGGATATTTTCTTGAGACCAGTAGTTTCACATATTAAATCCTTTGTCCGAGATTCTGCTCACTTGATTTCATTATTAAATAACTTACAGGTCCCCACACCACCATACAGGTTAGTTACATTGGATATAACGTCGCTTTATTCAAACATTCCCCAACAGGAGGCACTACAGGTTATTGAGACAGTTCTTAACCAACGGCCGGCACCCCATCGTGTTCCCACACCCTTTCTTATGCAACTCACTACTTTAGCCCTTACTAAGAATTATTTCCGTTTTGAAAATCATTTTTACCAACAAATTAAAGGGACTGCCATGGGGGCAACGATGGCCCCTAGTCTAGCGTGCTTATATGTGGCACAATTTGAAGAAACCTATATTTATCCCTCCACCTGGCAAGAATTTATACATGCATGGTTTCGTTATATCGATGATGTTCTGTTGATTTGGTTAGGGACTGAGATTCAGTTTTTTATGTTTCTCGACTTGCTTAATCATTGTAATCCACATCTCCAGTTCTGCTTTAATTTACATCATTTTCAGATTCCATTTTTAGATATGCTTATTACGGTTCACAATGGTTCATTCACGACTTCAATTTACAGGAAGGAAACTGACCGCAACACTATCCTTAAATTTGATAGCTGCCACCCAAGAATTTTTAAGACCAATATCCCTACAGGTCAGTTCCTCCGTTTACGGAGGCTCTGTTCCTCTAGAGTTGAGTATATTGCTAAAGCTAAGGAGATGTTTCTCCGGTTCAGACAGAGGGGGTACCCTTCAAAGATCCTTAAACGTGCTTTTAAAAGAGCCCTGTATGTCAATAGAGAGCTTTTATTTTTGCCTCCACGAAAAGACACGGACAATACTGTAAACTGTATCTTACCATTTTCACCTTCGAGCCACGAGATTGCTCTGATTGTTCGAAAACACTGGACAGCCCTGTCGTTTTCAAATTTTTTTCAAAGCACTTTGCGTTTCACATACCGGAGAGGCAGGAACTTAAGGGACATTCTAATCCGATCTGATTTTTCTCATAGTACACACGAACACACACAGGGTGAACATTCCCCGTGTGGAAACTGTTCTGTTTGTAAGCATACTTCCAAGATGTCTAGTTTTACTGACCCTATTTCTGGCAAAGTGTTCACACTCTTTGACTTTTCTGACTGTAGCTCTACAGGTGTAATGTACGTCATACGTTGCCCCTGTGACAAATTATACATTGGAAAGACCAACAGACAAGTCAGGACTCGAATCATAGAGCACCGTTCTAATATTAAACATTCACGCATCCTAGCCCCCCTGGTTGATCATTGGATGGCCTCATCTCACACAATTTCTGACTTATTCTTTTTTGTACTGGAAGTGATATCCCCCCTTTCCTAGAGGGGGAGATTTTGATGCTCATCTGGTGCGGTGTGAACAGCGGTGGATTTACCGGCTAAACACCGTTGCCCCTGCAGGACTCAACAAAGAAATTGAATGGGTTCGTTTTATCTGATTGCTGATTGGATAAGAATCCCGTGTTCTGATTGGTGGGTGTCTGTCCTCAGCTGATTGGTTTGTGAATGTTTTTGGCGCCTTTTGACATGTTTAAAGTTCCAGGTTTAATGACATATAACGCGCGCTCCCTGTTACGCGTGTTTGCATACTTCAAATTTGGTAAGTGTACGTGACTTTCTGCTTTTATGTACGGCATTGGCAGTTGCATTTTTTCACACAGTCCTGTTGTTTACTCTTTGTTTACAGAATATCTTTAAAACTTCTTGTGCGTCCCCCCCGATGCAGCCCCTGGCGAAACACGGGTCCGTGTCGGGGGACCCTCTTGCTTAAGAACATGTTGATGTATACACAGTGGAGTTGCCGCTTTAATCAATAAAATTACTTTTGGATTGACAAATCGTTTGAACCTTTGGGACTGTGTAACCCTATCTCAGCACTCACCTTCTGTGTGGATTATATTTAGAGTGCTTGTCTGTGCTTGGTGGCTTAAGGTAGTTAGTAAGCCATAAAGTAGTGTTAACCAAATAGACTTGGGGAATAGCTACTACTTATCACTGTGTGATAGCAGCATGGGATTTATTTCTGTTTGGGATCTTACCATATACTTGTGACTTGCATTGGGAACTCTTTGAAACAGGATACTGTACTTGAAGGACCCTCGGTCTGATCCACTATAGCCATTCTAATTTGGCTGTGATGTGTTTTAGATGTAACCACAGTTTTTCATAGGATTGGCCAGACTGAAATCTATGGTAATAGAAGGCCAGATATAGCAGTGGTTTGAGTCTTATCTATTGGGGAGGGAGTTTCAAGTCAGGATAAATCAGCAACAGTCTGCATGGTACTAGCCAAAGGCAGGTTTCCTGTAGGGACATCTGCTCTAAGCCACATTATTTAATAGCTACTTGAGCAGGTTCGTTTTTTTTTTTTATTTTTTAAATCTATAGGGATAACATCCATTTATTCTCTGTAGGTAACTACATATTGATTACATTACAATCAATAAGTCTGTCACATTAAAAACTGGAAGTTTGCAAATCAGATATTAAACAAAAAAACTGAAGTAATATGGATTTCCTGCTTTCCACCCCTAAAGGCCTGTATAGGTCTAATGATAGCCAATTTGTTCCTTTCTCAGTCAGTTTGTGATTTGGGTTTATTTTGATTCAGAAATGATATATATCCTGCATATGTGCAGGATATTAGAGGCAGATTTTTATCTTACACTTGCTAAAAACACTAAGATATATTTTGCTGAAGAATGACTTTAGAATTTTGTTTCAAACTTTATAAGCCATTGACTATGGCAATTCTTTACTTGTAGGCTTACCAAAATACCATATTCAGGCAATATAGTTACTTCAAAATGCTGCCACTCATTTAATCATATCCATCTGACGTGAGGAACATAATACTCCGGTCTTAATTCAATTGCACTATCTCCAGATAAAACCAACATGTGTTTAACTTTATATGTTGCTCTAATTTATAAAACTATTAAGGAGTCTGGACCGCCTTATTTGATTGCTTTGACTCTTTAATCAGACTTCTTGCATGATGTGTTCAGCTGCTGATTTATTGTTAGCTCCCTCACAAAAACAAGTACAGTTTGTGAAAACATGATCAAGTGTTTTTCCTATAATAGGACCAATCTTGTGGAATTCTCTAATGAAAGAATTGTGCTTAATTGAAGATATAAAAATATTTTGGAAGCAATTAAAAGCCCATTTGTTTAGGGAAACCTTTTAATCAAATTAGATAATGTATTTGTAAAAAATAATATGCAAAGTTCTTTGAAATGCTGTATTTTTATTTGATCGTAGTTTGATTGTAATTTGTCTTGATTGTGATTTGATTTAAGAATGGTGTATGTTTTATTTGAAAACCATCTAGTATAACATGTCCGAGTGGTCTATAAACATGTTAATAAATAACTCTTCTAGCTTTCATATGGGCCTATACAGTACAGTGCCACTGGATGCGCATTTTCCCTTACCCCTTATTCAGTAAGGGGCAGAAAATGCGCGTCCAACCCGCCGAACCTAATAGCACCCTCAACATGCAAATGCATGTTGATGGTCCTATTAGGTATTTGCGTGCTATTCAGAAAGTAAAATGTGCAGCCAAGCCGCACATTTTACTTTCAGAAATTAGCGCCTACCCAAAGGTAGGCGCTTATTTCTTCGGGCACCGGGAAAGTGCACAGAAAAGCAGTAAAAACTGCTTTTCTGTGCACCCTCCGACTTAATATCATGGCGATATTAAGTCTGAGGTCCTGAAGAGTAAAAAAAAGTAAAAGAAAAAAAAAATTGAAGTCGGCCGGTGTCTGTCGGGTTGAAAACCGGACGCTCAATTTTGCCGGTGTCCGGTTTCCGAGCCCGTGGCTGTCAGTGGGCTCGAGAACCGACGCCGGCAAAATTGAGTGTCTGCTGTCAAACTCGCTGACAGCCGCCGCTCCTATCAAAAAGGAGGCGCTAGGGACGCGCTAGTGTCCCTAGAGCCTCCTTTTGCCCGTTTCTACTGCCGGGCCTCATTTAAATACTGTATCGCGCTCACAGGCGAGTGGCCTGTGTGCGCGCCGGGAGAGCGGGCGTTTGCCTGCTCTCCCGCGGACTTTACTGAATCGGCCCGATAGTAAGGGCTAACACCCTTTGAAAGAACAGATGCATGGAATGGCCTTCTAGTGAATGTGGTGGAGACAACTATCTCAATTCAAGAAAGCCTGGCATAAATCCAGAAGATCCTTGGTTGCAGAGTAGTGAGGGTAAAGCTGGAGCTCAACTAATTTGAAAAGGGGACCTAAGAGGTTGATATGTGGTTGGCTGCTTGGCCAACTGAGTTTCAGCTCTTAAAAATTCAAAGTTATGCATTTGGGCAAAGATATCGGGGTGGGGGGAGTGGGCACAATTCTGTACATTGAGCAGGAAAGAGATCTTGAATTGATTGTATCTGATTTCAAGGCAGTGAAATGAGGTGGTGGCCACAGCTGGAAGGATATTAGAATGCATAGAGACATAACTAGTATAAAAACAAAGTGATTATGCCTTTGTGTAGTTATTTAGTGAAACCTGATCTAGATTATTTCCGGTTCCTGAGGCTATGTCTCTGGAAAGATATATGCAGAGTGGAGGTAGTACAGAGAAGGGCTAACAAAATGGTAAGTAGTCTGCAGTAGAAGCCATTTTGATATTAAATTTAGAAATTAAATATTTATATTCCAGAGAAGCGATGGGGAGGCTGTGATAGACATTCAAATACCTGAAATGTGCAAGTAGAAATTCTTTTCTCAGTGGAAAAGAAGCTTTAGAAAAGGATTCTTGATATCAAGTTGAGGAGGGTAGATTTCAGGAGCAATGTAAGGAGAGATTTTTTTCATGGAAAGAGCGATTAGGGGTGTGACTGACTGCCTGGAGAGAGTGGCGGAAATAAAACATGGTAACATACTTCAAAAAGGAATGGGATAAACAGAGGATCCTTAGTTGTAAACAAAAATGGAGAACAAAAACAGCCTAGCAAATGTTTCGTGTGACCTATTTAAATGATTCAGTAGTGAGTGTTGGAGCTGCCAGAATGAATGGCAAGGTGGATGAGATGAAATAGTCTTAGCAGAAACTTAATCACATAGCCAGTTCTATGTAGCGGGCTGGGATGGTAGAGCTAAATTAGCATCTAGACTTGTCTGGCAGGCTGCAGTGGAGGAGTAGCCTAGTGGTTAGACCAGTGGGCTATGACACAAAGAAATCAGGGTTCAAATCCCACTGTCCTCTTTGTGACCTTGGGCAAGTCACTTTACCTTCCGTTGCCTCAGGTACAAAATTAGAATGTAAGCCCTCTGACAACTTGAAGTGCCAAAAAGTGGAGTATAAAAATAACATGCAGACAGGCTATTTATTAGCTGGGTTGATGTGGCAGGTTGATGTTGTGGAGTGGAGGGGGGACTCTGAAATGGCCTTGAGGACGTGACAGGCTGAATGATTGGAAATCAGTGGTGCTGTAGTGATTACACACAGGAGAGATGCCAAGTATGAACTAAAGGGATCTTGGTTTACAGGCTCTGTGGCTGTTAACTGGGATATATCCTTAGGGTAAAGACAAGAATATCTGGGTAGGCAAGATGTCCTAGTTGGTCTCTTTCTCCCATCTTCTAAGTTACTGTATGAAAAGGGTTACCAAAATGGCACAAGTTTTGCAGTGTAAATCTCACAAGAAGATTTCAAACCCTAAATACAGTGGCTTGCAAATGTATTCGACTTGCTAAAAAGTCAGTGTGTGGATTATAAATGACAATTACTGTTCTAGACAGTGTTTATTGCAAACCAGTATGCTCTTAAAGTAAATTTTCAGTCAGTTTTTTCTCTGCATTTTTTGTAAAACAAAATTTCAAACTGAAAAATGCTGCTTGTATAAGTATTCAACCGCTGTGCTATGGAAGCTCCCAAATTTATATAGATGAAATATATTGTCCTAACAATTGACTTATACTTGGCCTCTACTTGTGAATCATTAAAGGTCAGCTTTTTTGGATAAAACACACCTTAATTCCAGTCCCATTGGTCACATTGTGAATCTGAAGGAAAGCTGTGAAAATAGACCAAAGTGCATTCTAAGGAAATTAAAGATGTAGTTAGTCGGGTACAAAATAATATCCAAGTGCTTGGATGTCCCAGTGAGCATTGTTGGATCAATTGTGAGGAAATGGAAGCTGCATCCTTCCACCCAGACACCATCAGAGCAAGAAAGAGACTTGAGGGAAGCCACAGAAAGGCCAATAATCGCTTCAGGAGCTACAGAGTTCAGTGGCTTAGACTGGAGTGGAATGCATCAGTCAACTATATGAAGAGTTCTGCATACAACTGGCCTGCATGGGAGTGTGGCCAGAAAGAAGCCATTACAGAAGAAAAACCACATCAAGCATGTTTGGAGTTTGCCAAAAAGCATCAGAGTGACCCAGCTAAAACATGGGATAAGGTATTATGATCAGATGAGCCAAAATTCAAGAGACTGTGTGGCGCAAACCTAACACTACCCATTCTTCAGCAAGCATCATCCCATCAGTAAAGTATGGAGGTGGCAGCATCATGAGGGGATGCTTTTCCTCAGTGGGTACTGGACATCTTGTTAAAACTGAAGGACAGATGGATGGTGTAAGATGCTGCAAGACAACCTTCAGTCTGCTAAAAAAAACCTAAATCTTGGGAGAAAGTTCATCTTTCTGCAGGACCATGATCCTAAGCACAAGGCCAAAACACAGGAGTCGTTGAACAACAGAAAGATGAATGTTTTGCAATGGCCAAGTCAAAGTCCAGATCTCAATCCAATCTATAATCTCTTTCACTATTTGAAAATTGCAGCCCATAAGCATCATCCCTCCAATCTGAATAACCAAGTGCAAGTCTGAAGGGGTTGAATACTTTATGCGAGCTGCATTTTTCAGATTTTATTTTACAAAAATTGTAGAGAAATAATCAATTGTGACTTTGAAAACGTACTTTTAAGAGCATACTGGTTTGCAATAAACATTTATTTATTTATTTTATTTATTTAAGGTTTTTATATACCGGCAATCATGAGGACATATCTTGCTGGTTTACATGAAACGGGGTGCATTAAATACATCAAACTAAAACTGTGGTGATCGAAGGAAACAGTTACAATTAACAAGGGTCACAGAACTTGGAGAAGAAGGAAGAGATAGGAAAGAATAACTGGTTAGACAAAATACAAATTAAATTAATTAAATACTATGTATTTAATTTAATTTAACATGCTGTCTAGAACGATCTGCTACCTTTTTAGAGGGTCAAATACTTTTGTAAGCTACTGTATGTATACCTTGGAAGAGAGGGGAGATGGATATGATAGATCTTCAAATCTCCTAAGGTACAAAAAATGCACAAGAAGCACACTTTTTTTTCCCCCCAGTATAAATTAAGTTTTTGAATAAATCTTGCTATGAGGTTCCAAGAGGGTAGACACGGAGCAATATCAGAAAATTTATTTCTTCACAGAGGTGGTGGTGAAAGCAAAACCAGTATCAGAATCCAAGAAAGCGCACAAACACTGAGGACCTGTTTGTTGGAAAGAGTTGAAAGCCTGAGATCAAGTGATGTGTGGTATTGCAACAGGAAGTAATTTTGGTGCAGACTAGAATGTCTTACGGTCCTTATCTGCCATCACATTCAATATTTCTCTCCAGTTCTGCCGGCATAGAGGCTTTGAAAAAGTTGAGGAATGTAGACTTAGGGAGAGCTTGAACTGTGGCTCACTGATGCAGCTATGTCCTACCCCTCTGCAAAAATGCTACCTTTCGCTTGTGGTGTAGAAGCAACCTTAAGGGTTATCTAGAATAGGGATTCAAGTTGGAATCCTCTGTAGTAGGGACATTGAGGACAATGCTACCAAAAGGAGAAACACATCCTGATAGACTCAGTAGCAAAGAGAGTTAGGTTGAGGAATAACCAAAAGGAGAGGGATGTTGCTGGTCTTTGAGGTGGCTCTGCTTGCAGGCATGGACAAAGTGCAAAGGTCAGAGAAATGAAAAAAGATGATGAGCTAGATATGGTGCCCCTAAGTAGAAGTGTCATGGCCAGTGATTAATTGAGTAGATTCAGAAATAGTTCAGTGAGTCTGTGGTCTTGATTTGGTAGTTAAATCTGACTCTCAGAACTGCTACCTACACACAACAGGGGGGATAGGAGACATGGTCCGCAGTACTTCACTTAATGGTTGAAGAACTGGTGTGGAGAAAGATTTTCCTGTCGATAGCAAGGCTGAATTAGCCATGCTGTCTGGGAGCGTGCATGCGACCAGGAGTAGGCGGAGTTTTTCTTAGGTAGTGAGAGTTTTAACTCTGTGCGGCTGCGCGATAGTCTTCCGCGCGATTCCGATTTTCTCCTCAGTCTTTTTTTCTGCGAGCCGATCGCATGCGGGGTTTTTTCTTTCCGCCTCGTCTCACATTTTTTCCAATTTTTCGGACCTTTTTGGCACCGTGATGGCTCCTAAGCCATCAGGTTTCAAATACTGCCAGTGTGGAAAAGTTATGTCCATAACAGGTGGACATAACTACTGTTACATTTGCCTGGGCCCGGACCACGACCAAGCCTCATGTCGAGACTGTGGTCGTGTTCCCCCCCCCCCCCCCCCCCCCCCCCCCTCCGGGCCCAAAGGCAACGCGTGGAGAAAATAGCACATTTGAGGGCACTATCAACCCAATCTTTGCCAGGACAGACAAAGAAACCTAGACGCCGTCGTAAAGAGCCGCTTCTTTGGAGCCAGGGAACCATCTTAGCGTCGATCAGGGCGCCACGGCCAGGTTTGACATACCGCCAGGACCGGGGAAAAGGGCTGAGGCCTCGACTCCTCTTCCTCTAAGACCCCTCATGAGCTGATCGGGACATAGGGACCTGTTCCCGTTCAACTGTGCTCCTCTGTGCCGAAGACGGAGCATGCAAAATCGAAGTGCACAGAGCGCTGAATGGTTTCAGTGCATTCGAAGCACGGCGCATAGGAAGCAATGCGAAGGACACGACGCATTCCTCGCACCAGGCTCAAACCCCAACGTACACGATGCTTTTTTCGACACAGTCGCTGCTTCAGGGGCAGAAACAACACTTCAAGAAAACAGAGAAGACAAAACATATACATAAAGCTCCTTTTACACACTAAGGGCTGTCTGGTCGTTCTATCACATCAAAACGACCAAGTATAAGCTCTGACGTGGAAGTAGAGCTCCTCTCCAACCAAGCTTCTGAGTCCTCTAGGGCGACTTCACTTAGTGGGGGGTTCTATCTCGGAATGGTCATCTGCATCCCGGAGTAAACCTCATTCCCCTCAACTTAGGAAGCCTCTTCCTAAATGGCACAAATCGCTAACGCCGCAAGACATTCTTTTAGCGGCACTACCCAGACCAATTCCATTACTGAGCCCATCACAGCCACAACCGGAACATCTAGCATCCATAGCCATGTTACAAATTTTACAAGTGCTGAATATGTTTTTTCAGGATCTGAAGTCTACGCACCCCCAGCCTCCAAGGGCATCTCTTCAACCTTCACCACTGGCAACACAGTCCTAGACTCAACCGCTTGTACCATCTCCAATTCCAATTCGTCCAGATAGCCCGGATTCTCAGTAGACATCATCTTCGCCAAGTTCCTCCACTGGCATGCCTTCTGACCCTCCGGAGGGTCTGCACAACCTTATTCCCCACCAGAAGATCTGTCCTACGCAAAATTCATAGAAAAGGTGGGAACCCTACGAAATATAGAGACAGGAAAAGTCCACATCCCAGGTCAGAGGTTCTTGGTATACTAAAAATTTTCGAGATGCCACCAGAACCAACAGCTCTACCACATCATTCGGTTTTGGATGCAGTACTTCCCAAAATGTGGGAAAAACTTTTTTTCCACTATAGCCGCATCTAGAAAAACCTTAAATACAGAATGCGAAATTCAACAATCTATGATTGTGTCCAGTTGCCTCACAACTCTATTGTTGTAGAGTCTGCACTGTCAAAAGCAAAGCCATCAAAGCTTCATGCCAATTCACCCCCAGGGAAGGACCATAAGTCTATGGATGACTTTGGCCGTAAAGTATACCATTCCTCTATGTTGACAACCAAAATACATCACTGATTTTTACATGATTCAATACTTGTTTGAATGTCTTTAAAAATTGCGCCCTGTTTGTCTAGCCTCTGATAACAACTTACTGCATTCCTTCACGGTCATGGAAGAAGGTCTTCGTCATTTACTTAGGTCTGTTTAAGAGTCCTTAGTCTTCTGCAACAGCCATAGTGTCCAGACGAATAGCTTGGTTAAGAGCAAGCGCAATTCGGGAAGACGTACACAAGTGGGCAGATGTCCCTTGCATGGGGGATAACTTGTTTAGGGATAAATTTGGAGAAACTGTAACTCATTTAAAAGAGCAAAATACGGCTGTGCTATCCCTCACGTCTCCAGCTGATCCTCATACATCCTCCAGAAAACTTTACCCTTATAGGAGAAAATCCTATCCAAAGCCATCTTTCAAACCTTACAATACTTACCATTCACAGCACTATACTCAACAAAGATTTTCATCTCAACCTCACCAATCACGTGGACGCTCTCGCCAACAGCGACCACAAACAAGGAACAGCTCCTCAAAAGCAGACACCAGCTTTTTGAACTACCTCGAGCCACCTCCACCACCATTCATAGGAGGTCGCCTACAACATTTTTATACCAATTGGGAGGCCATCACCTCAGATCGTTGGGTGCTCGACATCAGAGAAGGTTATCGACTGAATTTTATGAATCTTCCATCCCTTCCTCAGGTAGCTTCTCTCCGAAGAACATCGACCCATTCACCATATCTCCAGAAAGAAATAAAGAATCTACAAATTCAAAGATCCATTCAAAGAATTCCACTGCCATAACAAAATCTGGGTTTCTACTCCCATTATTTTCTCATTCCAAAAAAATCTGGGGGCCTTCCTACCATCTTAGATTTACGGAACCTCAACAAGCACATCCAAAAGGAAAAATTCAAGATGACCTCTCTCAAGAGCATCCTACTCCTGCAACCTGACGGTCTATGTTCATAGACCTGAAGGATGCACCCTTCTTTGTGGCACTACCTTTGTTTTTGAGCTCAGAATAGGCACTATCAATACAGGGTTCTACCGTTTGGCCTGTCTTCAGCCCCGAGAGTATTCATGAAATGTTCCCTATGTGGACGACTGGCTATTAGTGGCCTCGGATCAGACCAATCAACTGTCTTCAGACATTGGGCTTCCTAATAAATTACAAAAAATCAAATCTGCAACCAACCCAAACACTGCATTTCATTGGAGCTCTCAACACAGTGGAGGAGAGAGCTTATCTTCCACAAGACAGGATTCAAACTCTCTCCTACCTAGTACAAAGGCTATACAATCAATCTCATGCATCGGCACGTCAAGTCCTCCAACTGCTGGGTCTCATGGTGGCTATCCATGTGGTTCCCCACCTGAGACTACACGTGCCATTTACACTGGGGCCTAAAAACTCAGTGGTCACAGTTCTTGCAACCCCTCTCCTCCAGGATAAGACTTACCACACCGATGCGCACAGACATTCGATGGTGGCTTTCTCCCACCAACCTGTCCTCAGGAGCTCCCTCTCGGTTGCCTCCGCATCAGCTGATACTCATGACAGATGCCTCCAGGAAGGGTTGGGGAGCCCATCTGGCCGATCTAAAAACTCAGGGCCGATGGTCTCCCCAAGAGTCCATATACCAGATCAACCTCCTGGAACTTCGTGCAATCGAGAGCACTACAAACATTCTCGTCTCAAGTTCAAGGGAAGCGCATCATGGTGTACACAGACAACAAGGTCGCCATGTTCTACATAAACAAGGAAGGAGGGTCAGGTTCTTGGACACTGTCAAGAAGCTCTTCAGATACTACTTTGGGCAAACACAAAGAGTGTCTCTTCAAGCCACTTACCTGCCAGGTCTGGACAATATTACGGCAGATCGCCTGAGCATGATTTTTCATCCACACGAATGGACTTCAAATCCATTCTGAACATATTTCAACACTGGGGCTTCCCGACAATCGATCTCTTCGCCACAGAATGCAATCGACAAACACAAACCTTTTGGTTCTGTTTACCCCAGCAAACTTAGTTACGCTCCAGATGCTTTCCTCATTCCATGGACGGAGGGCTTGCGGTAAGCCTACCCTCCCACACCACTAATATCAAGGACAATTCAGAAATGTATTCACGACATAGAGGACATGATTCTCATAGCTCCAGTATGGCCGAGGCAACCATGGTATACATATTTCATTAGGCTTTCCATACACTCACCAATTCCACTGGGAAACCACCAAACGTTGCTAACGCAAGACGAAGGCTTCCTCCTCCATCCAATGCATCACTCCCTCCATCTAATGGCGTAGAGGTTGAAAGGCAAATATTAAACTACTTGGGCCTTTCTTTGCAGCTGGAAGATATACTTATCGCATCCAGGAAGCCTTCAACCAGACGTAACTATGCAGGGAAATGGCATCGTTACAAGGAATGGTGCAAAGCCCTGAAACTGGATCCTTTCTCATTTTCAGTCACACAGCTGCTGGAATACTTCCATACACTCTACCAAGCTGGTCTAGCAGCCACTTCAGTTCAAGTACATATCAGTGCCATTGCAGCTTTTCATCACTCTCATAATGACCTTCCCATTTCTAACATCCCTTGGTCTCCAGATTCATGCAGGGCATGCTACATCTACGACCGCCTGTGACAAAGCCGCCTGTACCTTGGGATCTAAATGTCATCCTAGAATAGCTAATGGTGACTCCCTTTCAACCTTTAGATTCATGCCACATAAAATACCTAACCTGGAAGACTGTATTCCTGGTGGCCGTCACATCGGCAAGGAGAGGGAGTGAACTGCAAACCTTGGTTCACTATTCCCCCCTTATTTGGAATTTTACCACAACAAGGTCACTCTTCGACCTCATCCTGCCTTTCTTCCCAAGGTGATCTCTGCTTTTTATATTAATCAAACCATTATCCTACCAATCTTCAAACCTAAGCCTCATCACAATGACAGAGACAAACTTCTACACTCGCTAGACTGTAAAAGAGCATTAACTTATTATAAACGGAGAACTCATTCTCCATCCAGACCTTCCCAACTATTCCTCTCCTTCAATTCAAATAACCAGGGTCATCCCGTCTCAAAGAGAACCATAGCGGGTTGGTTATCATAAGAACATAAGAAATTGCCATGCTGGGTCAGACCAAGGGTCCATCAAGCCCAGCATCCTGTTTCCAACAGAGGCCAAAACCAGGCCACAAGAACCTGGCAATTACCCAAACACTAAGAAAAACCCATGCTTCTGATGCAACTAATAGCAGTGGCTGTTCCCTAAGTAAACTTGATTAATAGCTGTTTAATGGACTTCTCCTCCAAGAACTTATCAAAACCTTTTTTGAACCCAGCTACACTAACTGCACTAACCACATCCTCTGGCAACAAATTCCAGAGCTTTATTGTGCATTGAGTGAAAAATAATTTTCTCTGATTAGTCTTAAATGTGCTACTTGCTAACTTCATGGAATGCCCCCTAGTCCTTCTGTTAGTCGAAAGTGTAAATAAGTTACATCTACTCGTTCAAGACCTCTATCATATCCCCCCATCATACGTCTCTTCTCCAAGCTGAACAGCCCTAACCTCTTCAGCCTTTCCTCATAGGGGAACTGTTCCATCCTCTTTATCATTTTGGTTGCCCTTCTCTGTACCTTCTCCATCGCAACTATTTATTTATTTATGGCTTTTATATACCGACTTTCTTGATACAGATCAAATCAACTCGGTTTACATCGAACTATAACCAACCATACAACAAGTGACATTTTGAAGGAGCATAAAAGTTACATTATAACAAGGTTGCCTTAACTGGGAGAAGGAAAAAGAGGGGGAGAACGAAGATAAATTACTATATACAATGGAGTATGTGAGGGAGGCAGGGGGCCTAACCTCATGATGACTTGTGAGCATGATTAGCGTTTGTTTATTTGCATAAGCGATATGATAATTCTAAATCAGGCTGTTGGGCTAGTGACGGGGAAGGCTCGGCAGAATAGCCATGTCTTTAGTTTCTTTTTAAAAGTTAGTAGACAGGTTTCCTGCCTGAGGTCCGGAGGTATGGCATTCCAGATGGAGGGTCCTGTGATAGAGAATGTCCTGTCTCTGATGTTTGAGTGGTGTACAATTTTGATTGGGGGAACATGTAAGGATCCCTTGTAGGCATCTCTTAAGGGTCTGGTCGTCGAGTGCAATTTGAGAGGGTGTGAAAGATCTAATGGAGTCTGGTGAATATTTTTGTGGATAATTGTCAGTGATTTATGAAGGATCCTGAAGTTTACTGGGAGCCAGTGAAGATCTTTTAGGATGGGGGAGATATGCGCTCTCCGATTAGTATTTGTTAAAATTCTCGCCGCTGCATTTTGGAGCAACTGGAGAGGTTTTATAGTAGAAGTCGGTAGACCTTGCAAGATGGAGTTGCAGTAGTCTATCTTGGAGAAAAGAATGGCTTGAAGGACAGATCTGAAATCGTAATGGAATAGGAGCGGTTTGAGTTTTTTGAGTACTTGTAGCTTGTAGAAGCACTCCTTTGTTGTATGTTTTATAAACTGCTTTAAGTTCAAGTGACTATCTATTATAACTCCAAGATCACGGGCATGGGATATTTGTATGTTAGAATGCAGTTGGTTATGAAAGGGACTGCCTTCTGGGGTGATTAGCAGTAGTTCAGTCTTGGAAGTGTTGAGCACCAGGTTAATGCTTGAAAGGTGATGGTTGATCGTTTGTAAATGAGAGTTCCATAATTTGAGTGTTGAGTCCAGTGACCTGGATATGGGGATTAAAATTTGTACATCGGCATATATATAGAACTTAAGTTTCAGATTTGAGAGTACATGGCAGAGAGGGAGTATGTAGATGTTAAACAGGGTGGGCGATAAGGAGGAGCCCTGAGGAACTCCGAATGGGGCATTAGTATGAGAGGATTCCTTGTTGTTGATTTTAACCTTATAGCCTCTGTTGCTAAGGAAGGAATCGAACCATCTGAGAGCTGATCCTGCAATACCTATATCTGATAGCCGGTTTAGTAGGGTATTGTGATTTACAGTATCGAAAGCTGTGGAGATGTCAAGGGCTAGAAGGAATGATTGACCTTTCTCAAAACCGATGTAAATTTGATCAAGGAGTGAGATGAGGAGGGTTTTAGTATTGTTCTTTTCGGAAACCGAATTGTGACGGGTGTAGAATATTATGGTCCTCCAGGTAGTCTGAAAGCTGCTTATTTACAATTTTCTCCATGATCTTGGCTATAAACGAGAGATTTGAAATGGGGCGGTAGTTGTTGAGGTCATCCGGATCCAGGTTCGGTTTTTTGAGAATGGGTTTAAGTGTGGCCGCTTTGAGAGCGTCTGGGAATATTCCTTGTGAGAGGGAACAGTTGATAATATCGGCTAGATATTTGGAGATGTATTCTGGTATGAGAATCAGGAATTTGGAGGGGTTTTGGTCCAGCGGGTGGGTCGAAGGTTTCATTCTTTTTAACAGATTTTCCACCTCTATAGTGTGGGTAGGATCAAAGGATTCCAAGCTTATGTCTGTGTTTGGTCGGTGGAGGGTATCCGGAGGCAGTGAGTTTGGGTTGGTAGGTAATTTAGCTAGTGTTTGAGATTTTGTTCTGAAAGAATAAGGCCAGATCATTGGCTTTCGATTGGGCTGTATCGTCTGGAATAGTAGAGGGAGCAGTTTTGGTGAGTTCTGATACATACGAGAAAAGAGCCTTCGGGTCAAATATCATATCGTGGATACGGTGGGCATAGAAATCTCTCTTTGTTCGAAGCGTTGTCGTTCTGTAATGGTGGAGGGCGGCTTTATATATGGTTAGAGAATGGGGGTTGGGGTTCTTCCTCCATTCTTTTTCTTTCCGTCTTAGGTTTTGCTTCAGGGTACGGAGCTCCTTAGAGAACCATGGCTGTTTATTTTTTCGAGAAGGATCTATAGTTTTTTTTAGACAGTGGGCATAAATTATTGGCTATCATTTCAGTAATAGTTTGCCAAGTGGTAATAGCAGAGTTGGGGTTAGATCCAGATTAGGAAGTTCTTTGATTAGAGACTATAAAAAAAAAAACTATCTTTTTTGAGATGCGGCGACCAGAATTGTACACAGTATTCAAGGTGCGTTCTCACCATGGAGCGATACAGAGGCATTATGACATTTTCCGTTCTATTAACCTTTCCCTTCCTAATAATTCCTAACATTCTATTTGCTTTTTTGACTGCTGCAGCACACTGACCCTACGATTTTAAAGTATTATCCACTATGATGCCTAGATCTATCTATATATAGATATAGATATATATATAGCAATCAAAAAATTGTTGGCAGTATCGTCTCTACCAGTGCTATAACTAGCATATATACCAAAAAAAACCCCTACATTAAAAAATGTGGGAGACAACTAGCACTTTAGTTGTCTCCCACATTTTTTAATGTAGGGGTTTTTTTTGGTGTGTGTGTGTATGTATGTGTGTGTGTGTGTGTGTGTGTGTATATATATATATATATATATTTTTTTTTTTTTTTTTTTTTATTTTTTTATTTTTTCTGTTTCTTGGATTAACTATGTTCATTGTAAACCGCTAACTTGAAGCGATAGTTACTGTTCATTGTAAACCGGGGTGATATGTATATTATACAGGAACCTCCGGTATATAAATCCTTAAATAAAAATAAATAAATCTTTTTCCTGGGTGGTAGCTCCTAATATGGAACCTAACATTGTGTAACTACAGCATGGGTTATTTTTCCCTATATGCAACACCTTGCACTTGTCCACATTAAATTTCATCTGCCATTTGGATGCCCAATCTTCCAGTCTTGCAAGGCCCTCCTGTAAAGTATCACAGTCTGCTTGTGATTTAACTACTCTAAATTCTGTTATAACAAATGTAACACTAAATTAAACAACAAACCTAAAGCGCACCAGATACACGCCACAGCAGCATCTGTTGCCCACTTCCAGAAGGTTCTGCTACTGGACGTAGGAAAGCGGCAACTTGGTCTTCCCTTCATACCTTCACATCACACTACTGTATTGAAAAACAAGCATCTTCAGATGCAGCACTGGGTTCAGCAGTCTTGCAAACCCTTGATAATCGATGAGACTGTCTACTCTGCCTAGGGGTTGGTGTCCTGAACTTAAAAGCCATACTACATGGACACAACCCTTGAGCTTAGGACTCCGACAGCATGGCTAATTCAGCCCTGCTATCAATGGGGAAAAAGCAAGTTTGCTTACTGTAAACTGTGTTTCTGTAGATAGCAGGATGAATTAGCCATGTGATCCCTCCCATCTCCCTAGACAGTCTAAGACTACTCAACTTCTTTTACCATACACCTCGTTTAGCTACAAAGAGACTGAGGAGAAAATGGAATCGCGCGGGAAGATGGCTGTGCAGCCGCACAGAGTTAAAACTCTGTCACTACCTAAGAAACTCCGCCTACTCCCGGTCGCGTGCACGCTCCCAGACAGCATGGCTAATTCATCCTGTTATCTACGGAAACACTGTTTTCACGTAGATAAGCAGCTGAATTAGCCATGCTGTCTGGGTACGTCCTCCGTGCCACTAGGTGGCAAAGCTCTCAAAGTCTTATAGCTAGGTGCTCCCTCCTGTATCCTGACAGGATTATCTCAGGCTCCTCAGTCAGTTTTTTTTTCCGCGAGCTCTTTAGGCATGCGGAGCTCTTTCTCCAGAGAAAAGTCCTATCTGTGAGGAAAAAAGTCTTTAAAAGTTTTAAAGTTTTCAGAAAAAACACAGGTAAAACTACAGAATCCACGAAGTCAGATGGCTCATCCAGGATTAAAGTTCTGTTCCTGTGGCAAGTTAATGTTTGCCACAGATAGCCACATCTCCTGCCACTTCTGCGTCGGGACCCACGACCAGTCGACTTGTGAGGACTGCAGGAAAATGTCCCCTCAGGACCGGTGGCAGAGAGAACATCACGAGCTGAGATCCAGGCATTTTGGCTCTTATACCTCTTCAGAAGTCTCTGTCCGATCAGTTCCAGCTCCAACACTGAAGAAGTCACCTTTGAATCAGAAGGCCTCTTCCTTCGAGCGCCCCAGGTCAGGTCATCGACCACTAAGCGCCAGCCTGAAATCGGCTCCGAACGCGGGGGATGTGTCGGTGGCATCGCGGCCGCATGCTTCACAGACGCGGGCGTCAAGATCGCATCTGCGCTGGCTTCGAGCAGACGCACCAAGAACAGATCGCATCGACGCAGGGAAGTGCTGTGTTACCGGCGCAAATGCCTTTACTCGACGCATTCAGCACAGAAACTCCCTAAGAAGCTTCACTCAGGTCACAAAAGACTGAGAGGTTTCATGCACACAGGAGATGAGTTCTCGTCAACCCACACCTCCACTTCCTATTTCGGACTAGTCCCCGCTATAACCTGGGACACTCTCATATTCCCATTGACTCCAAGGGTGCTGACGATGCTCCTTCACCACAAGAGGATCTACTTCCACCTGTCGTAAGACCTCCACCAGATCAGTCTACGTCAGGGTTGGAAAATCCAAGCTATTTCTCAGATTACTACTCTTCTGACTCAGTTTCTTCAGTCAATAGAGAAATCTAATGTACCACCACACTGCTTCCTTCCATACCACAAGCACAACCTGTAAAGGTACCTCCAGCGCCACGGGACGTCTCAGCCTCCCCCCACGTCTCACTTGGAGGATTCTTCTTCCAATTCATCAACTGGTTACCCGTCTGACCAAGACGAAATAGCTCCTAAGCCGCCTTCACCTCCAGAGGACCTTGCCTATTCTCACTTTATAGAAAAGGTTGGTCAATTGTTTAACATACAGACCAAGAGGATTCCAGATCCTCGTAAAGAGATGCTAGGTATCCTAAAGACTTTGGACGTGCCAGCTGAGCCGGTGGCCCTCCCACAACACATGGCTTTGACAGCTTTAATGGAGAAATCTTGGGATACTCCCTTGACAGTTCCTCCAACATTTCGCAAGGTTGACCTAAAATACAGAATGAAAGATTCTCCTTTCTATACTACTGTTCAGCTTCCACACCAGTCAGTGGTAGTTGAGTCGGCGATGCAAAAGGCTCGTAAATCCAGAATCCATTCCAACACGCCGCCGACTGAAGATAAGATTTTAGATGACTTTGCAAAGAAGTCATATTCCTCTGCAATGCTTAATACCCGCTTTCAAAATAATCAGTTTTACATAACACAATATTTCTTCGAGAATCTGCAGGCATTGCAACCACATTTTCAGCAATCCTCTGCAGACACTTCATTACCTCCTCAATACTATAATCTTGAGGAAGGCTTGCGTCATCTACTGAGATCCATTTACGAAGGCTTTGATGTTTCATCTAAGATTTCAGCAAATGCCTTGGCAGCCAGACTCCTTGCACGGTTACGGTCTAGTGCCATAAGGGACGATGTCCACGACAAGTTGGCAAATTTACCATGTCGTCCAGAAAATTTGTTTGGAGATCAATTCACTGATACTGTGGACAGTGGAGTGCCTCAGGGATCTGTATTGGGACCCTTACTGTTCAATATATTTATACATGATCTGGAAAGAAATACGACGAGTGAGATAATCAAATTTGCAGATGACACAAAATTGTTCAGAGTAGTTAAATCACAAGCAGATTGTGATAAATTGCAGGAAGACCTTGTGAGACTGGAAAATTGAGCATCCAAATGGCAGATGAAATTTAATGTGGATAAGTGCAAGGTGATGCATATAGGGAAAAATAACCCATGCTATAATTACACGATGTTGGGTTCCATATTGGGTGCTACGACCCAAGAAAGAGATCTAGGTGTCATAGTGGATAACACATTGAAATCGTCGGTTCAGTGTGCTGCGCCAGTCAAAAAAGCAAACAATGTTGGGAATTATTAGAAAAGGAATGATGAATAAAATGGAAAATGTCATAATGCCTCTGTATCGCTCCATGGTGAGACCGCACCTTGAATACTGTGTACAATTCTGGTCGCCGCATCTCAAAAAAGATATAATTGCGATGGAGAAGGTACAGAGAAGGGCTACCAAAATGATAATGGAACAACTCCCCTATGAGGAAAGACTAAAGAGGTTAGGACTTTTCAGCTTGGAGAAGAGACGACTGAGGGGGGATATGATAGAGGTGTTTAAAATCATGAGAGGTCTAGAACGGGTAGATGTGAATCTGTTATTTACTCTTTCGGATAGTAGAAAGACTAGGGGACACTCCATGAAGTTAGCATGGGGCACATTTAAAACTAATCGGAGAAAGTTCTTTTTTACTCAACGCACAATTAAACTCTGGAATTTGTTGCCAGAGAATGTGGTTCGTGCAGTTAGTATAGCTGTGTTTAAAAAAGGATTGGATAAGTTCTTGGAGGAGAAGTCCTTTACCTGCTATTAAGTTCACTTAGAGAATAGCCACTGCCATTAGCAATGGTTACATGGAATAGACTTAGTTTTTGGGTACTTGCCAGGTTCTTATGGCCTGGATTGGCCACTGTTGGAAACAGGATGCTGGGCTTGATGGACCCTTGGTCTGACCCAGTATGGCATTTTCTTTCTTCTTCTTACTGTAACAAAACTCAGAGCAGAAAACGGCAGTTCTTTCCTTAACATCGCCGCAATGTCCAACTACTTCACGACACCAATATTCGGCCTCAACTCCCTATCGTAGGTCGTCCTATAAGACCTTTAAGCTTTACACCTACTATAAGACTCAGTACATTCAGCCAGCAAGGCAACAGGCTTAGCAGCAGCCACCTTGCCAGCGTACTAGAAATCCTAGACAACCACGGCAGCAATCTGAACCTCAACCCGCAAAGCCACAGTCTGGTTTTTAAGGATTATAAAGCCACCGTCACTGCCTGTCGGAAGAAGGTTGTCTAACTTTCTTCCTGCCTGGAATCACGTTACGTCTGATTAATGGGTCGTAGCAAAAATATAGCAGGGTTATACCCTCAATTTCTCATTCCTCCCAATCTGGGTTCCTCAGAAACCTTTCGTAACTTACAAGGAACATATCCTTCAAGAAATCAGTCCTCCTACAGAACAACTGCATCCAGGAGCTACCTTTCCAGGGATGTCATCAAGGATTTTATTCCCAATATTTCCTAATTCCCAAGAAATCAGGAGGTTTATGTCCAATTCTGGACCTACATTCCCTCAACAAACACCTCCACAAGGAAAAGTTCAAAATGACTTCTCTCAAATCCATTCTTCCATTTCTTCAACCCGGGGATTGGATGTGTTCACTGGATTTGAAAGATGCTTATGCTCACATACCAATGCACCCCAGTTCCTGGTGTTACCTTTGTTTCCAGGGGGTGCAAATATTCCTCTATTTGGACGATTGGCTCCTAGTAGCATCCAATCCAGTGCTACTACAGACGAATCTTCTATGGACAATTTCTTGCCTAGACAATCTAGGATTTCTGATCAATTACAAGAAGTCAAAACTGGAACCCACTCAAACTCTACAATTCATAGGAGCCTATATTGATACGATCCAAGACAAGGCTTTCCTACCTCACCCGAGAGCATTAGCGCTCTCCACACTATCTACAACTCTACTTCACAGTGCAACAGTACCAGCTCGACAAGTCCTCACTGTTCTGGGACACATGGCAGCCATTTACGTGGTTCCACACACACGCCTTCATATGCGCCGCCTACAATGGGGCCTAAAACTCCAATGGACTCAATATCTACAACCATTGTTCACACCAGTTACCTTAACAGCATGAAGCGGGACCTACAATGGTGGTTGCTTCCACTAACACTTTCAACAGGTTCCCCACTGAGACCCCTTCGCCATCAGGTGATACTCACCACAGATGCATCTACCAGAGGATGGGGAGCTCATCTGGAAACATTCCAAACACAAGGTCAATGGACCTCGAACGAACGTGCATTACATATCCACCTTCTGGAGCTCAAAGCGGTGGAGAATGCCCTTCGAGAATTCTCTACAGGGGAAGATATTCATGATGCACACAGGCAACTAAGTGACCATGTTCTATATAAACAAAGGAGGGTCTGGTTCATGGAACCTCTGCAAGGATACAGTTCGAATACTGGAGTGGGCTCACCAAAGATCCATGTCACTACAGGCGACTTATCTGCCAGGGATTCACAATTCCAGAGCAGACAAGCTCAGCAGAATTTTTTGTCCACACGAATGGGAGCTGAATCCAGAGATAACTCAAGACATTTTTGCAATGTGGGATCTGCAGTCGATCTGTTTGCAATAGGAAACTAGAGAAATTTTGCTCAGTTTACCCGAGCCTTCTCAGACTAGCTCCAGATGCTTTTCTCATCGATTGGTCAAATGACCTACTCTATGCATTCCCTCAGATACCACTCATTTCTCACACAATCCAGAGATGCATTGAGGACCAAGCAGATCTGATCCTAATCATGCCAGCATGGTGCAGTTACCTGCTGCAACTATTAATCCACAACCCAATTCCCCTGGGCTCCAGGCCACACCTTCTCACCCAGGACAAGGGAACGCTACTACATCCTCTTCACTCCTCCCTACACCTCACGGCATGGAGATTGAAGGGCTCGCTTACCAGCGCTTAAGCATTTCTCCTACCCTTCAAGAAGTATTTTTGTCCTCCAGGAAACTGTCAACCAGACTCAATTACCAAAGAAAGTGGTTGCGCTACACTTCCTGGTGTACATCATTGGGTATTGACCCATTAACTTGCCCGCCTGAATGGCTTCTCTCATATCTCCACCTGCTTTATAGTAGGGGCCTTGCTACCTCCTCGCTACGAGTACGTTTAAGCGCTATAGCCGCTTATCACACACCTCTAGATGGAGAACCTATTTCATATCATACCTTGGTATCCAGATTTATGAAAGTATTACACTTCTGTCCACTGGTACCGTGGGACGTTAATATTGTTCTCGAACAGCTGATGCTTTCACCCTTTGAACCTCTGGACACCTGTCATCTTCGCTACCTCTCATGGAAGGTGCTTTTCCTGGTTGCTTTAAGTTCTGCAAGGAGAGTTAGTGAGTTACAAGCTTTGGTTTACACCCTCCTTATCTGCAATTTCACCATGAGTGTCCCTGTGCACTACCCTAAATTTCTGCCAAAGGTGATCTCCAGTTTCCACATTAACCAGACCATCACCTTACCCACGTTCCATCCAAGACCTCATGCTAATCCTAATGATAAAAAGTTACACACCTTGGATTGCAAACATGCACTAGTGTACTACATAAAACGCATGCTTTCATCCAATCGCCCTTCACAGCTCTTTCTTTCATTCAATCCAAACGCACAAGGGCGTCCAGTGACAAGAACTTTATCCACATAGATATCCAACTGTATCCAGTTTTGTTATGAACAAAAATCACTATCTATGAGAACCCTAAGGCGCATCAGGTGCGTACCATGGCAACCTCGATCGCCTCTTTACATCAAGTACCTATCATAGATATCTGTAAAACGGTGACATGGTCCTCGCTTCACACTTTCACATCCCACTATTGTTTAGACAAAAAAATGGCAAATGATGCCCTAGTGGGGCGGACTGTCCTACAGAAGAGCACAGATTCCATATAATTACAGCCGTCAAGGGAACTGTCTGCTATATTTTATCATATTGAGCCAAAATAAAAAACACTAAATGAAAGTAAAATTCCTTACCTGCTCAATATGTCAGCTGGAGACTCCCAGACAGCATGGCTAATTCAGCTGCTTATCTATGTGAAAAGTGCAAGTTTCCTTACCGTAAATTGTGTAGATAGATGAATTAGCCATGCTGACCCGCCTACCTCCCCGGACAGTTCTAGCATACCTAACTAACGCTTTGATACTAATTGAGGAGCCTGAGGTAATCCTGTCAGGATACAGGAGGGAGCACCTAGCTGTAAGACTTTGAGAGACTTAGAGCTCCGCCACCTAGTGGCACGGAGGACGAACCCAGACAGCATGGCTAATTCATCTATCTATGGAAAATACAGTTTACGGTAAGCAAACTTGCTTTTAGATTGGTGATTGGGACTGAACCTGGGGAAGGACAAGGATCTATATGTAGAAGAAAGATGTTTACAAATGACTAGGAAAGCTACTTTTCAGGCCGATACAGTACCGACGCAATAAAAAAATGTGCGTACCCCGCACCCGCTCCTCTAACGAGCGAACAACCCATTTTTTTAATACGTGCGATTCTGTATTCTAATGAGATGCTAATCAAAGCGGCGCCAAAAGTATGTGCGGAGCTTGGAAAAACAGCATTCATAACGCTACTAATTTTACTGTATAAGACTGCTGTATAGTATCCTGGGTGCGCTGGACAATGCGTCGAACTTCAATACATGTCATATTTCTAGCGAACAGGAGTTTTCAATTCCAAATGTCACGTTTTCAAAGGTTTTCATACATCTTGCCAAATATCATTGTACCCCCACCGTGACGACATTGCCGTATCATTTATTTATTTATTTAACATTTCTTTTATACCAATATCCGTTCGTATCATAATCCGTTCGTATCATAATCCCGTCTTGGATGTGTTTATAAATCGCTGCTCGGAGTAAGACTGTCCCTAGTATTTGGGTCGGGTCACGATCCTACAGACTGGTTTGAACTGGTGCTTTTGATATCAATTGGAAGATCAACATCCAAAACATCAGCATCCCTTTACACGAATAGGTAAGAGATGGTCGTGGTTACTTCTTTCCAGGAGGGCCCAGACGGATGCCCGAAGCCATGGACGTTCATTAAAAGACAGGATCGTCCATGTTTGGAGGCTCCGCTAGCTACTCTTTCGGATGCTCCAGGCTGTTTTTTGCTCTCTTCGTGATGCTGTCCATGTGGTACTCCTGCTTCTCCGTTCATTTATCCCAATTCTTCTGGGTTTTTTTTTCTATTCAGACATTATCATGGCAGCGAAATGTACCATTTCACAGGTAGAGACAGGGACCGGAGATCTGCAACAGCAGGCAGGCACAAGTTGTAGCCAACCATCCAAGAAGCGAACACGTGATGCTCACTTTACGGATGCAGAAAAGGAGCTACTGTGCCGTGCTGTCTGCGAGAACTACAAAGTTCTCTTCCAATCAAAAGTTTCTTGCTCCACGAAGAAACGGATGTGTGAGAGGATCACGCTGGTTGTCAGCTCTCTGTCTGTTATGCCCAGGAAGATAAAACAGGTACAGTCCCGGTGGCATGATACTCGAAAAGAGGTCAAAGAAAAAGCTGCCAAAATTGAGGCGGCAGCAAAGAGGACCAGTGGAGGGGCCACCATGCCATATAGTCTTGAGACCACTGGAAGAGCTTGTTCTTAATACTGTGTGGCCAGAGGTCGTGGTCGGAGCAAGTGAAGGTATGTATTAGGAGATATCTTATTTGCATTGCATGTTTTTTCTTTTGGGCTCTTACGTTGCCTCCCATCTTTCTCCACAGATGGAGTCAGTGAGGCTGATGTTATTGAAGATAACCAATCCATTCCCATGCCAGAATTTGTTTTCCCCTATGTCCAATGATGACTCCCCCAGCCAACACGTACCGGATGGCAAGACCCAGGAACTTATCACACTTAACCTGTTAGAAGTCTCTTCTGCAAGCCAGGAACGTGAGACATCTGAGGCATGATTACCGCTAGAGACATCTGAGGAATCAGCACCATCTCCGCTAGATGCTGTTGCGGCACTGGAACAGGCAACAGTGTCAAGCGACTTGGAACTGCCGTTATTTGGTATTGACTGGCTAAGTGAAATAAGGGGAATGGAACAGCTCCCCTATGAGGAAAGACTAAAGAGGTTAGGACTTTTCAGCTTGGAGAAGAGACGACTGAGGGGGGATATGATAGAGATGTTTAAAATTATGAGAGGTCTAGACTGGGTAGATGTGAATCGGTTATTTACTCTTTCGGATAGTAGAAAGACTAGGGGGCACTCCATGAAGGCATGGGGCACATTTAAAACTAATCTGAGAGAGTTTTTTTTACTCAACGCACAATTAAACTCGAATTTGTTGCCAGAGGATGTGGTTAATGCAATTAGTATAGCTGTGTTTAAAAAAGGATTGGATAGGTTAAGAACATAAGAAATTGCCATGCTGGGTCAGACCAAGGGTCCATCAAGCCCAGCATCCTGTTTCCAACAGAGGCCAAAATCAGGCGACAAGAACCTGGCAATTACCCAAACACTAAGAATAACCCATGCTACTGCTGCAATTAATAGCAGTGGCTATTTCCTAAGTGTAATTGATTAATAGCCATTAATGGACTTCTCTAAGAACTTATCCAAACCTTTTTTGAACCCAGCTACACTAACCGCACTAACCACATCCTCTGGCAACAAATTCCAGAGCTTTATTGTGCATTGAGTGAAAGAATTTTCTCCGATTAGTCTTAAATGTGCTACTTGTTAACTTCATGGAATGCCCCCTAGTCCTTCTATTATTCGAAAGTGTAAATAAGAGTCACATCTACTCATGCATGAGAGGTCTTGATCTTAAAGACCTCTATCATATCCCCCCTCCGCAGTCTCTTCTCCAAGCTGAACAGCCCTAGCCTCTTCAGCATTTCCTCATAGGGGAGCTGTTCCATCCCCTTTATCCTTTTGGTTGCCCTTCTCTGTACCTTCTCTATCGCAACTATATCATTTTTTTGAGATGCGGCGACCAGAATTGTACACAGTATTCAAGGTGTGGTCTCACCATGGAGTGATACAGAGGCATTAATATTTTCCGTTCTATTAACCTTTCCCTTCCTAATAATGCCTAACATTCTATGTGCTTTTTTGACTGCTGCAGCATACTGAGCTGACTATTTTAAAGTATTATCCACTATGATGCCTAGATCTTTTTCCTGGGTGGTAGCTCCTAATATGGAACCTAACATCGTGTAACTACAGCAACGGTTATTTTTCCCTGTATGCAACACCTTGCACTTGTCCACATTAAATTTCATCTGCCATTTGGATGTCCAGTCTTCCAGTCTTGCAAGGTCCTCCTGTAATGTATCACAGTCTGCTTGTGATTTAACTACTCTGAATAATTTTGTATCATCCGCAAATTTGATAACCTCACTCATCGTATTCCTTTCCAGATCATTCACACACATATATATATATATATCACCCCAAGTACAGCTCCCTGAGGCACTCCACTGTTTACCCTTTTCCACTGAGAAAATTGACCATTTAATCCTACTGTTTCCTGTGTCTTAACTAGTTTGTAATCCACAAAAGGACATCTCCTCCTATCCCATGACTTTTTAGTTTTCTTAGAAGCCTCTCATGAGGGACTTTGTCAAACGCCTTCTGAAAATCCAAATACACTACATCTACCGGTCCACGTTTATTAATCCCTTCAAATAAATGAAGCAGAGTTGTTAGGAAAGACTTCCCTTGGGTCAATCCATGTTGACTGTGTCCCATTAAATTATGTCTTTCTATATGCTCTATGATTTTGAGCTTGAGAATAGTTTCCACTATTTTTTCCCTGCACTGAAGTCAGGCTCACTGGTCTATAGTTACCCGGATCGCCCCTGGAACCTTTTTTAAATATGGGGGTTACATTGGCCACCCTCCAGTCTTCAGGTACAATGGATGATTTTAATGATAGGTTACAAATTTTAACTGATAGATCAGACATTTCATTTTCGAGTTCCTTCAGAACCCTAGGATGCAAACCATCTGGTCCAGGTGATTTGCTACTCTTTAGTTTGTCAATCTGGCCTACTACATCTTCCAGGTTCACAGTGATTTCGTTCAGTTTGTCTGAGTCATCACCCCTGAAAACCATCTCCGGAACTGGTATCTCCCCAACATCCTCATTAGTAAACACGGAGGCAAAGAATTCATTTAGTCTTTCTGCAATGGCTTTATCTTCCCTAAGAGCCCCTTTAACCCCTTTGTCATCTAATGGACCAACTGCCTCCCTCACAGGTTTCATGCTTTGGATATATTTAAAAAAGTTTTTATTATGAGTTTTTGCCTCTATGGCCAACTTCATTTCACATTCTCATTTGCTTTAAAGAATTTGTTATTATAGAAGCTATAAGTGGGTAGGCGAAGTTCATTACCTGCTATTAAGTTCACTTAGGGGTAGATTTTATAATTTTACGCGAGCGCGTACTTTTGTTCGCACACCAGGCGTGAACATAAGTACGCTGGATTTTATAAGATACGCTCGTATCTTATAAAATCCGGGGTCGGCGCGCGCAAGGGGGTGCACATTTGTGCGACCTGCATGCGCTGCCTGTTCCCTCCGAGGCCGCTCTGAAATCGGAGCGGCCTTGGAGGGAACTTTCTTTCCACCCCCCCCTACCTTTTGTTGGTAGATTTACGCCTGTTGCAAGCAGATGTAAATCTGCGCACGCCAGCGGGCTGCTGCCGCGCCATCACCTGACCCGGGGGCTGGTCCGGAGGCCTTGACCATGCCCCCGGGCTGGCGCCACGCCCCCTCCCCGCTCCTTTTACGAATCCCCGGGACTTACGCACGTCCCGGGGCTGTGCGCGTGCCGGCGGCCTATGTAAAATAGGCGCGTGCAGGGCATTTAAAATCCAGCCCTTAGAGAATAGCCACTGCCATTAGCAATGGTAACATGGAATAGACTTAGTTTTTGGGTGCTTGCCAGGTTCTTATGGCCTGGATTGGCCACTGTTGGAAACAGGATGCTGGGCTTGATGGACCTTTGGTCTGACCCAGTATGGCATTTTCTTATGTTCTTAAGTGAGTACTTTGTCTTGAATAACATCGCTACAGAACCAACACAACAACTTGATGCTCCAGGAACTGAGGCAAATCCGAGCCGACATCAGTGGGGCACTGGCTTCTCATTCCATGTTGATGAATGAACTGATTAGCACCGTCACAGATGTAGTTTCTGTAACACCCCCTAAGACTTAGTTCAATAAAAGTTTATCTATTAAAGGAACGAAATCACCCATAAAGCATGATTTCCGTCTCCCTTGCTTCTCCAAACTTGTCATGCCTCTCTCCTTGTAGTATTATCCTTTGCACATCCCTCATCCCCTGTAACCACCACTACCACTTATAGTTTCTGTAATAACCAATTCTTTAAAGCAAATGTTATTGTTTAAATAAAAATATATAAAAAAATTAAACGCAAAAAAAACATACAGTACAGACTATTTCAAAAATATATATTTTGATACTATGTATAACAAAATGTAATATACAATCAGGGAAGGGGCCATGTCGTGAGGGCCGAGGAGGAGCATAGTCATTGATGACGGGGAGATGGTGGCTGTCCTTAGAGGAGCCTGGACTGAAGAAACAGCAAGGAAGGCTGTCTAATAAAGCCGTGAGGGCGACAAAACAGGATTAGCAGCCAAATGTCCAAATAGTATCCTTTATTGGGTGGTAACACGAGTAAATGAGAAAATGCCCAACTCTGGCCGAGTTTCGCCCTCTTACAATGGGGCTACGTCAGGGGCTACAACATACAATAACACATACTTGTAAATCATAAAAAACATAAAAACATGACTAGAACACACAAAATGGTAACAAAAATGTGGTGTAATTGTGAAGTATTTACAAAACATGTAATTGTGAAATGGAGATCATATATACAAATATTATACCTTTACCTCAACTTGAATCGTGTTATGATGAAAGCTTTAAAGAAAGCTTGACTTTTTAATTCAATTCTATATATATGTTTCTAGTTGCATTCCGCTTAATGACACCTAGGAGCCGTTCCAAAAGTGATGCAAAATGATATGTGTAAATGTTTTCAACGTTACTTATATTCGAATATCGTCAATCTGCATAATATGTTTTGAATATTAATACAGACACAGTAGTTTTCTGATTGGCTTTGAGAGTGAATATGTTTTGCATATATTCTTTGCTCATTTATACACGTAGTTTAACACATATTGCTTTCACGTTAGAAATTGCGTTCTTTGAATTATTTCCTTTTTTAAATAAAGATATCTGCATACCCTTTTATCGATTTTGAAATAATGACAGTGGTACCTCAGTTTCTTAAGAGTTTAATCAGCCTTTCAAATAGTAAGTATACACTGCAATATAAGAGGTAGTTTTTCTTTCTTACTCACACACCGTTAAAATTCATTTATATACATCGGTTAATTTTTTATGTCATGAATGAGTGTGTTTAGTTAAAGTAAATTTATTTTTGTTATTTAATATTCTAATTATGATATTGTTTTCTGTAGTGCTCTATTCAATTTGGTATAATCATTTTTTTAACATGCCAGTTTTTATACCATGTTTTTGAAAGGTTCATATTAATTAATTTTATTTTCAATGAACATAATTTATGTATTTAAATTACAGACCTTTGTTGCATAGTCTTTTTTAAGACTTGGATTTTCATCAAAACACGATTCAAGTTGAGGTAAAGGTATAATATTTGTATATATGATCTCCATTTCACAATTACATGTTTTGTAAATACTTCACAATTACACCACATATTTTTGTTACCATTTTAATTGTGTGTTCTAGTCATGTTTTCATGTTTTTTATGATTTACAAGTATGTGTTATTGTATGTTGTAGCCCCTGACGTAGCCCCATTGTAAGAGGGCGAAACTCGGCCAGAGTTGGGCATTTTCTCATTTACTCGTGTTACCACCCAATAAAGGATACTATTTGGACATTTGGCTGCTAATCCTGTTTTGTCGCCCTTAGAGGAGCCTGGGACATAACCAGCAGGATTGAGCTGCTGCCATGGAATGCAGCAGCTCAATTCCTGCTGGCTATGCTGCAGGTCCTGGAGGATGGCCACTTTCTACACCACCAGGCCCTCCCTTAGATCAAGGCCGCGGGTCAACCTCACCTGGAGAGCCAGCATAGCATCCAGGTGTGCCTCCATGGGAGAGGGCCTGGCCTGCTCCCGTGGCCCTTCCCCAGATGCTGCGCTGGCCTCTAACCAGCAACCCGCTCCTGGTGCCTCTGGTGCGACCTGGACCTAATCGTCATTGACACTGACTTCCTCTGCCTCCATGGCTGGTGGCGGCATGGTGGGTGGTGGCATTGCTGCTGGCTGTGGTGCTGGTTGCACATCTGCAATGAGAAAAAAAGTAATTACTAGGGTGCAAAATATGAAAAATGGGACCGGTGGGCCTGACAGCGTAAAATGACAATTGCCCATTCTTTATATAGGCTGATACTATTAAAGGCTAACCTTGTGGATGTGGTGAGAGTGGTGGCAGTGCTGGTGAGGGTGGTGGTTCATCTTCCTCCTCCTCAGCAGAAGTACTTGTGTCTGAAACAAGAAAAACGAAAATGTTACTGATGCGCATGAAAAGATCCCGAATGGTAGGATGGAGACATAGCGATTACCATTTGTTATTGACATTATTAAACAAGACCTCCTCCTCCCCTCTCACCTCCAACCCTCCACCCTCACCCTCCCCACCATCCTACCACCTGATCTAACCGCATATATTCCCTGGCACCATGTGAATAATTAAAATGTAAATATAGTTATTGTGAATATAGTTAATGTGAATATACTTAAAATATGTGAACATGTAACCACCTTTCAAGTTAGTAGTTTATTTATTTATTTATTTAAAAACTTTTATATACCGGTATTAGTATGCATACATCATACCGGTTTACAATGTAACTTTAAAGGTAGAAATTACAATGAACAGGGAGGGCGAACAAGGAGGAGTATACAAAGAGCAGGAGGTGGAGGAATTAAAGCAATAAATAAAAACTGCAACGGACTATTTACAGGAATATACAAGGCGTAGGCAAGATACTTGCAGAAGTCGGTGTACTTAATCAGGGTAGGCTTGTCGGAAGAGCCATGTTTTAAGTTTTTTTCTGAACTTGGCGTAACATGGCTCTAGCCTGAGAGTGGTAGGGAGGGCGTTCCATTGTTTAGGGCCTGCAATGGATAGTGCACGGTCCCTAGTAGAGGAGAGGTGGGCTTTTTTCAAAGGGGGAATGGAGAGGGTGCCTTTGTTGACAGTGCGAGTGGGTCGTTCAGTGCGTATAGGACGAAAGGGTTCATCCAACCAATTGGAATTGTGCGAGTGGATGGACTTGTGCACTATGGTTAGAATTTTGAAGAGAATTCGGGATGCGATGGGGAGCCAGTGGAGTTCTTTGAGTATTGGGGTAATGTGATCAGCTTTCCTTGAGTTGGTGATGACCCTGGCGATGGCATTCTGGAGCATTTGTAAGGGCTTGGTGGTGGAGGAGGGTAGGCCAAGGAAGAGGGCATTACAGTAGTCCAGCTTTGAGGAAAGGGTGGCTTGGACGACGGTGCGGAAGTCATGATAGTGGAGGAGGGGTCTGAGTTTCTTATTGTAAAGCCTGTAAAGCCTGTTGCTATGTTATGTTACATTGTGAACCGAGGTGATGTTTTTAACGTGCCCCGGTATATAAAAAACCCTTAAATAAATAAATAAATAAAAGACCTCGCTTCTTACACCTCTTGCATCATCATAAGCCTAACATTTCAAATTTTTAATGTTAAACCAACAACACAAACCTTCCTGCGATGTTCTTCGGGTAATTGGGGCCCGAAGGAAGTCCTACTCCTCCCTCCTCAGTCTTCGGGTCCTCTTTTTCGATGCTTCAACCTGGCGACAGAAGCAAACAAATAGAAAACGTTCAACAATGCAAGAAATTGACCTATGCCAATTATTTTTAAGATAATCTTCCTTTGGAGCACTAGACGGGTAACACTGTTACACCAAGCCTTATGCCATATGGGTTCCAAGTGTCTTATTTTACTTTTTTTTTTCATGGTTGGCACCACAACAGTGCATGTACATATATAATATGCTTGTGATAATATTCAAGTGTCACACATGCATAATTTAATAACGTTTTGAGGAATGGTGCACAAAGCAGATTTCTTCACCCACTTAGCCACAGCTCTTGTTCTTCATTCTTGCATGAGCCCTGCAGCCATTTTGTTGTGAGTGCAAAGCACTTAACAAAAATGTACCCTACAAAATGGATGTCTCGATGCGGCCACAGGGACTTCGTCCACTTGCACGTCCTTTGTCCGCTTCACAACAGTAAACAATTTTGTATCAAACGCCTAGTGCCGTGGCCTTTCCAAGGCATCCATGTCCATGGTTGTCTCGGCACTCGCTACCCTCCCGACGTCAACAACATGGATGCTCCCTTGGCCTACACTTATAGAGGCCTTGGAACTTACCTCCCGTGGGAACGAAGCCTGGGCATTGAAAGTTGCCCTGAGCACCCGCCAGGCCTCATCGGCCTGATCCTTGTCCCGCTGGTGCCCAGGGCGAAAATACAGATGACCCTCATCGTGCACGATGAGGTAGGCCAGTAGTCTGACATCCCCCCTCGGCGTAGCCTCCGTTATGGTATGGCTACCCAACTGCGTTTAAAATGGCCGTCTGGGCCTGGCAACAAGGGAGGGTGTTACATGTTCATGTGTGTATGTCCCTCCCTCTGTCATCCCTGTCCCCAAAGGCCCTGCGGAGCCTTAGCAATGCCGAAATTTAGACGTGGAAGGAAGAGGCCTTATGAGGTGTCCCTATTCCCGAAATCTAGACACTGAAGGAAATGAGAGAGAACAGATGAAAAAAAAAAAATTAGTTTTATGAAGCCAAAATAATACTGTGATGGAAAAGTCAAAGAACAGATAAATAAAAAAAAAAATTTTTTTATTAGTTTTATAAAGCCTAATTAAACTTTTCAGTGCAGGGAACTTTCATCCTGTGATCACAGCTCCTAAAAGAAAACACAAGACAGGATTAAACTTATGCTTTACATGCATGAAAAGGATCATATTGAGGATTTTGCAGAGGTATGTAGAAGAATAAAATCAGCGCATGAATATGAAGAGATAGGTATAATGGATAACAACTTAAACGAGAAATGTCTTGATGATCCTTCTGCAAACATCATACTCCTGTGCTGTGTTGTCCACATCTGCAGCTGCTTCCAGAGGTGGATCTGGCAGCAAGTTTTCTGTATCTTCTGGATCCACGCCAGATTGCAAACAAATGTGTAGCATGCAGCAGGCTATAATGCTCGCCACCTTTTCAGCACTGTATTGCAGGGCTCCACCAGAGCGATCCAAGCATCTGAATCTGCCTTTCAGAACTGCAAAGGTCCACACGATCACATTTCTCGTACTGGCATGAGCCTCATTGTAGCGTTTTTCGGCTGCAGTGTGTGGAGACTGGAGTGGAGTTAGCAACCAGGGCTTACAGCCATAGCCGCCATCACCTATATGGGGTATAATCAGGAATGCATCAAAAAGCACTTCATAGTGAGAACAGCAAGCATAATCACATCAAATATTAATATACCTATGTATTGTATACCTAACCACCCTAACTCCACAGTCCTTGACACATGGCATCATCTCACCACTATCTAGAATCCCATCCCGTAGCTGATGTCACTGAGCAGCCAGCCTTCACTGAACCTCCCCTGTGGGAAATGGGCTCCAAGGGATGAATTTACAAGGATGTAGGTGTCATGGCAGCTCCTAGGAAATCTTGCAGCAACATTAAGAATTCGAAGGTACGCATCGCAAACGACTTGCACATTCATCGAATGGAATTGCCTTTGATTCCGGAAGGAGCTCTCCTCTTCCGACTTTGGGGTCAATGCAATATGTGTGCACATTTGACATCCCTGCAATAGCCATGAACCCACTACGGATCTCTTGCAGTTGCATTGTATCGTTAGGAAACATGATGTACTTCCTCATCATGGCCTTCAAGACCTGTGCCAGATGCCGTGAGGAGGAGGCCTGGGGTATACCCGCAACAATACCCACTGGGTTCTGAAAACTTCCAGTACTGAAAAAAATGTAACGCACCAAGAAGTTTAGTCAACCCTGGCACAGCATGATTGCGATTGACCATGGGGTCAAGATTACTGCGCAGATCTTCATGTAGGGCCAGGATTGCCCGTGAGCGGAGCCGGTTCCTTCGCACTACGTCTTGCTCAGGCATGCCAAAGAGTTGTCCGTGGGCGAAAGATATGTTGTGGACATGGTCTGTGGATGGCCCTGGCTTGTCCACCGATAGCTCCAGCTTGTGCACGGATGGCTCGCAAAATACAACACAATCAGCATAACAAAATAATATAAATATTATATAAATATTAAATAATGGAAGCATCTGCAAGAACAGGCAGCATAAATGTTTTGGATGTCCATGCACAGGCCACAAAGCTGCTGCTGTTTGAACAAAGGGGTTGATGACATACATACACATAAATACATGTTCCCTTATGGGCAACAATTTTCTAATTCCTTTGGTCTTGCTGCTGGGTTCTCTTGTCCTTGGCTATTATCTGCAATCGCTCGCCTAGCATTTTTTATTCTGGCTTTCATCCGTAACAAAAAGATCGCCACAATCCATGATGCTATCCGATGTGTCTGCCTACCACAAATTGCAGCACCACACCAACGCCAGGGTCTGGGCAGGTGCAAAATTTACATGTTAAAAAAAATTGGTTAAAGATGTGCAACTGTTGATGCATGTTACTGTTTCGAGGGTAATAGCTAATCCAGTCATTAACATCATTAACATAAACAATCTGTTTATGTCTCGCTACTCTATTGTTTTTCGTTGACTAAATTATCACTCTCCAGTTGTAATCGTTTAAAATCTTTCCTGTCTTCCATCTCCCATGTTTTTGCTCCCTGTTTAATGTAACTTTACCTTCTATATAGTTGTTAATTGGTTTCCCCCAGTTCCATTGTAAACCGGTACGATAAGACCTGGTCTTGAGTATTGGTATAGTAAAAGAATTTAAATAATTAACATGCCATCTGCATGCCATGGGTGCAAATTTGTATGTGCCTGTTTCTGCGCGGGCTAAGGATGTGCTTCTACCGATATTGAATTGTACATCAGGATAATGCATCGAAAACGTGCATCTGATTTGCGTAAAATGGCGCACTAGCCTGGCTGCGCCTTTCTCTCTGGCTACAGGATGTCCTCCCACCAGCAGGCGGTGTCAGAGCAACACTTATTGGCAGCTGTTTCTGCTTCCCCTCTGGCTCTCTGTAATGGAAACTGCATGGGGTTGTGTAGGCTGATGAGATTTGCTGGCCTCGTGCGGTTCAGATTGCAGAAGGATGCTGACAAAGGTGGAAGTAACAACACTGGATAAGCCTACTCCCAGACCTCTGCTCTTAAAGGATTTGGGGATGGGAAAAGGGATAGTTGAAAGTGCCACTGGGTGTGGGTGAGAGAGAAGGGAAGTTGATGCCAGGAAATGGGGAGAGGGAAGATGATGATTCTTCAGAGGTGAGGAGTGGAGGGAGAGGGAAGATGCGAGGAAGTGAAGTTGAGGGAAGGTGATGCCTGGTGGTGGAAGGAAAGTGAAGAAAATGTGATGATGGGGGTGGGGGAGATAGAAGATTATGATGTTGGTGGGGGAGAGGAGTTGAAATAGAGGGAAGGTGATGCCAGAGGGATAGGGAAGACTATGCCTGGAAGTGAGGGAGAGGGCAGGTGATTCCAGGGCTAGAGGGAAAGGGAAGAAGTGATTGGCATGGGGGTGAGAGGAAGGGAAGTTAATGTCATGTGTAGAGGGAGAGGGATGATGATGCCAGGTGGAAGGAGATGGAAGGTGGTGAGCATGATGGGGAGTGAAGGGATAGGAAAGGTCATGATGATGTGGGGGAAGAGGTGGTGGAAGTTGATTATGATGGGTGGGGGAGAGGGAAAATGATGCCTGGGGTGGGACTGGGGTAGAAGGGAAGGTGAGGATGATTCCAGGGGAGGGGGAAGGTGATGGTGATGCAAGAGGTGGTGGGAGAGGGAAGGTGATGAGGGCTGGGGGAGAGAGATGGAGGGAAGGTGATGGCAGGTAGAGGGAGAAGCATAATAATGGGGAGGTGCAGAAGATAGGGAGAGAAGGTGATGATTCTAGGCAGGGAGAGAGGGAAAGGGAAGGTGGTAATGATGCCAGGGATAAGGAGAAGAGATGGAGGGGAGAGAGGGAATGTGGCGATGCCATGGGGTGGGTGGGGGGGGAGGTAGATGGAAAGGGAAGATAGTGGTGATGATGCCAGGGGTGAGGAGGGGATGATAATTCCAGAGAGGGAGAGGGAAGGTGGTGGTGATGGGTGGATAGGAGAGGGATGGCGATGAGAATGCGAGGGGAGGGAAAGAGATGGGGGGAGAGGAAAGGTGATGATGCTGCCAGGGCATTGGGGTGATTATGTGGTGGGGAAAGAGGGAATGGAGAAAGTGATGTGCCAAGGTATGGGGGAGGGAGAAGGTGATGATGCCAATGGGATGGGGGTGGGGTGAGAGAAAAGGAAGAGGTTGGTGTGCCACAACAAAGTGAACCCTGTGCTACAAAATAAAAAAGGTTGGGAAGCACTGGCCTAGGGAATGATACATAAGCAGAAATAGTTACAGTAAGTAGGGTAAACTTAGAAGCAGTAGAAACGAAACATAATAGCATATAGACTGTGTGGCCTGTCCAGTCTTCCTATCTACGCCTCCTGCTCAGTTTTAGCTTACTTTATTACTTTTATGTACCGCCTTTCTATCAAACAATCAAAGTGGTTTATATCATACAATAAAAGTTAATTTTTATTTATTTTCTTAATTTATATCTTGCTCAATCCAAAGTACTTGGCAGATAATTTGTATATTTAATAAATATATAAAATCAAAATTATTATAATGCTAAAATCTATATTTAAAAGCATTTATTTCCCGGCAATAGCAGGGCTGAATTAGAGCGCGTCGCGACCGGTCAGTAGGCGGAGTTTTCTCAGTACAGAGTTTTGAACTCTGTGCGGCTGCGCGGTGAGGTTACCACGCGATTGCCTTGTTACCTCAGTCTCTCTTTTTCCGCGAGCAGTCTGCATGCAGGGTTTTTTCTCTCCTCGTCTCTGAAAAGATTTTCGGGTTTTTTCAGTTTTTTTCCTTTCCTTTTTTCTTATTGGCAGTGATGGCTCCTAAGCCATCAGGATTTAAATACTGTTAATGCGGTAAAATTATGTCCATATAGATGGACATAATTACTGCTATATATGCCTGGGACCAGACCACGACCAAGCCTCATGCTGAGACTGTGATCGTATGTCCACCCAGGCCCGGAGGCAACACGCAGAAAAAAATGCGCGTTTAAAGTCATCGTCCACACAGTCTTCGCCGGGACCGACAAAGAGACCAAAGAAGACACCAGTTAAGAGATCTGCTTCGTTGGAGGGCACCTCGGCCAGGTCGGTTATATCACCAGGGCCGGTTATTTATTTATTTATTTATCTTTATACCGACTTTCAAATCCATTTCAAGGCGGTTTACAATAAATTGAGTTGCAGTAGCAACCTCAAATACATCAAATTAAAAACATATATTGAATCATCTTACATCATCAATAAGCAATTAAACCAACCATTTTACATACATCATAATAGAACCCCCATTACTTTCCTATTGTTCACCCCTTCATCCTAATATTCATTCCCTTACCTCTCCCCCCATCTATTCTACTCTAATACTCATACATTTTACCCTCCTCCACAATCAATTATCCGTCTGGATTTCCCCCTTTTAACCCTTTTCCACCCTTCTTGTATCTACTAAATCTATATAATTAGAGTGTCGACTCAGTTAATTCACAAAAGCCTGTTCAAATAGCCAGGTTTTTATTTGTTTCCTGAAGCTATTTATATTCTCCTCTAGTCTGATCTCAGCAGGCAAAGAATTCCACATCCTTGGTCCAGCTAGAGACAGAGATCTCTCTCTAACTGAGCTCAAATGGGCCAGTTTAGGTGAGGGAATAGTCAATAAGGCCTGTCCAAGAGATCTCAAATTTCGTGTTGGAACGTGAATGCGCAAAGAGGCATTTAACCATTCAGTGTTCTTACCATAGATGGCTTTGTGAATTAATGTTAGACATTTGTATTGTATGCGGGATTGAACCGGTAACCAGTGCAAACCCATTAATACCGGAGAAATATGATCAAACTTTCTGGTATCTGTCAGAAGTCGCGCAGCGGAATTCTGTAAGAGTTGTAGCGGGCGAATAGTTGACTGTGGCAAACCAAGCAAAAGGGCATTACAGTAGTCTAATTTAGGCAAAATTAATGCCTGAACAACGATTCGGAAATCATTTGAATGCAGTAAAGGTTTTAATCTCCTTAACACACGCAATTTATGAAAGCCTTCTTTTATAATGGTCTTAATTGAAGCTTTCATATTGAGCTCTGAATCAAGAATACAGCCAAGATCCCTAAGATCATGTTGGATCTTATAAGTAGGGAGACAGTTTGTAATATCTATCTCTATCTTTTCTGTTACCTTATTACAAATAAGTAATATTTCAGTTTTAGCTTTATTTAATGCCAATGACATCTGCTTAAGGAGTTGATTTATTGAATTATGATACACCTCCCAAAGTTTTAGTGTAGCTGCCAAAGAATCTTTTATAGGTAACAGTATCTGAATATCATCTGCAAACAGATAGTGTACCAATCCCAAGCCTGATAGAAATCTACATAGTGGAGCCATGTAAATATTAAACAAAGTCGGAGACAAAGATGAACCCTGTGGGACCCCAGTATGAAGGTCAACTGTCTCCGATTCAACTGTTCCAAGTTTAACTCTGAATGATCTATTCGTAAGAAAAGATTTAAACCAACCTAGTGTTTTATCCTGAAGGCCAATTTCATGCAATCTTGAAATGAGTGCTTCATGACTAACTGTATCAAAAGCTGCCGATACATCTAACAAGATTAGTAAGTAAGATGTATTTTGATCGAAGCCTTTCTGAATAGTATCTACTAATGATATTAAAAGAGTTTCAGTATTATGGGCCTTCCGAAAGCCATACTGCAATGGAAACAGCAGTTGATGTTCTTCCAGATGCTCCATAAGTTGCCGATTGACCACCTTTTCTATTAATTTAGCCAAGAAAGGGAGAATGGAAATTGGTCTATAATTCATTAAGATTTCAGGATCCAGGGTAGCTTTTTTCAAAATAGGCTTTACTATTGCACATTTCAGGTTATCTGGGACAACACCTTCTTCCAGTGATAGATTGATCAGGTCAGCTAGCGGTTTTGCTATGATATCTTGTACAATCTTCAAATAATTAATAGGCATTTTATCCACAGGATGATTGGCCGGTGTCATTTTTTTTTATTAGATTTACTATTTCTAATGATGATACAAGATCAAAAGTTGCCCAATTAACCGATGGGTTAATTGGTAAAATGATATTTTGTGGCGCCGGCAAAATTAAATCTTGTAATACTCTTTGAATTTTTTCTTTAAAGAAAAGAGCAAATTCATTGCTTTTACTCTTTAAGTTAGTATCCCAAGTAGGTAAATTGCCTCTAAGGTTGGAAAGTTCTGAAACATATTGAAATAGAATCCTTGGATTAAACTGAAATTTGTGAATTCTCTCGGAATAGAAATTGCGTTTGGCCATATTAATTGATTCTCTATAGTTCTGTAGAACAACTCTATAATTAGCTTGGGATATATCATCTCGCTGTTTCCTCCAAGTTCTTTCCATTTTCCTTACTCCTTTTTTAAGCTCTTTTAAATGGGTAGAGAACCAAGGGGCTCTATATTTACCTTGGAGAGGAATCCATTTTTTCACAATGGGACATAATTTATTAGCTAACATGGACATGGCCGAATTCCAAGAGTTAACTGCTTCCAAGGTATTGGATCTATTCAATGATGTCATGGCTTCTGGGAAATTAGCAATCAACTCCTCACCTGTACAAGTCTTTTTGACTTCAATTTCTATCTTTTCATTTGATATGCTTTTCATCTGGTGCCTTTTTAAAGACAGTGTTGCAGTGATTAGATAATGATCTGACCATGGTACCGGTTAACGGAGTTGAGGCCTCAACTCCTCTTCCACCAAAATCCCCTCATAAGCCGCTCCCGCTCCTCGACGCCAAAAAAGTTGGAGCATGAAAAATCCAAACGAAGCATTCGGAGAACGGCGCACAGATCGGCGCACGGCACATCAAAGCATGATAACTCAAAACGTGCAAAGCTCTTGAACTCAGACGTCTATGACACCAGTCTCGACACAGCCTACACTGCACAGTCAAAAACACCTTTAAGGGACACACAAAACGAAACATATAAAGTCATCAAAACCTCGTGAGACGGATTCCGACCAAGATATGGAACCTAGTCTCTGACCATGACTCCGACATCTCTAACAATCATTCACTTAGCGAGGGTTCTGAATCTTATGGGTCTTCATTTAGTAGACCACAATCCCCTCGTCTTCCACATAAGTCATGCCTGCCTCCTCAAGACTTGATCATAGCAGCACTGCCTCCAGTACCTTCACGACCTCAACATCTCGCATCTAAAGTGATGTTACAAATTACGCAGGCATTAAATACTTTTTTCCAAGATCTGTAGTCTGCACATCCTCAGCCTCCACTTGCGACTTCTCAACCTTCGCCATGTGCATCACAGACTCCTCTCCTTCCGTCTCAGCCGACAGCACCATCTCCAGTCCCAGATCGACCAGGTTCTCCAGACTCTCAATGGACATCGTTGCCTGGTTCATCCACCGGATTCCCATCTGTCCCTCCAGAAGGTCTTCCGGAACCTTATTCTCCTCCTGAAGACCTGTCTACGCAAAATTCATCGAAAGTACGCTCTCTTTTAAAGATCGAGACGGGAAAGATCCCTGATCCTAGGTCGGAGGTTCTAGAAATACTGAAAATATTTGAAATGCCTCCAGAGCCAACAGCTCTGCCACCACATGCAGTGCTGGATGCAGTTCTTCATAAAATGTGGGAGAAACCTTTTACCACCATAGCCACATCGAGGAAAATGGACTTAAAGTACCATATGCGTAATTCCAAAATTTATGATTCCACACAATTACCACACAACTCAATAGTAGTGGAATCTGCACTATCAAAGGCAAAAAGGACAAAACTTCATGCCAATTCACCACCAGGAAAGGACCATAAGTCTATGGATGACTTCGGCCGTAAGGTGTACCATTCGTCCATGCTAGCAACAAAATTTCAACACCATCAATTTTACGTAATCCAGTATTTATTTGAATGTATTCAGAGATTACATCCCTTATGTTTAGCCTTTCATAACAATCATTTACAGACATGAAAGAAGGTCTTCGCCATCTACTTCGGTCTTTTTATGAGTCTTTTGAGTCTTCTGCAAGATCTTAGGCTACAGCTATAGCAGCATGATGAATGGTGTGGTTGACAGCGAGCGCAGTAACAGAGGACATTCACGATAAGTTAGTGGACATACCATGTCTAGGAGACAATCTGTTTGGTGATAAATTTGGGTAAACTGTTACCCTTCTAAAAGAACAGAGTACCGCTGTACTGACCCCCATACTTCATCCAGAAAATTTTACTCTTCATTCAGAAAGAAATCCTTCTCAAGGGCACCCTTTAAACTATTCAATACCTATCGAGTGCAGAATTATTCCCACCAAAGATACCAATCTCAGACTCGTCAATCCCTTGGACGACCTCGTCAACAACAACCACAAAAGCAAGCACCAGCAGCTCTTCAAAAACAGACTTCATCTTTTTGTCCCGAGCCACCTCCACCACCATACATAGGAGGTCGCCTTCAACGATTTTATGCCAATTGGGAGGTGATTACCTCAGATTATTGGGTGCTGAACATTATAAGAGAGGGCTACCAAACAAATTTTATAACACTCCCATGCCTCCCTCATGTCCCCTCCCTTCAAAATACATCAACCCACTCACTGTACCTTCAAGAACAGTTACAAAATCTACAAATCCAGAAATCCATTCAGAGTTCCAATGTCACGGAAAAATCAGGGATTCTACTCCGACTATTTTCTCATTCCAAAAAAGTCCGGAGGTCTTCGACCTATCTTAGACTTACGGAACCTAAACAAGCACATTCAAAAAGAAAAATTCAAGATGACCTCTCTCAAAAGCATCTTTCCCCTCCTACAACCCAACTACTGGCTATGTTCCATAGACTTGAAGGATGCGTACTCTCATATACCCATGTGGTTCCCTACACGAGACTACACATGCACCGGCTACAGTGGGGCCTAAAAAATCAATGGTCTCAATACTTACAACCCCTCTCAACCAGGATACAACTTACCACTCAAATGTGCACAGACATTCGATGGTGGAGAAACACCACCAACCTGACCTCGGGAGTACCTTTCCGGTTACCTCCCAATCAACTCATGCTCACAATGGATGCATCCAGAAGAGGCTGGGGAGCCCATCTATGCAACCTAAAGACTCAAGGTTTCTGGTCTCCTCAAGAGAGCACACATCAGATCAACCTCATGGAACGTCGAGCCATTTGGAAAGCACTTCAAACCTTCTCTCCTCAAGCTCAGGGCAAACATCTCATGGTATACACAGACAACCAAATTGCCATGTTCTACATAAACAAGGAAGGAGGGTCAGGTTCATGGATCCTCTGTCGGGAACCACTCTGGATACTGACGTAGGTAATACCAAACGAAGTATCAATACAAGCCACTTACCTCCCAGGTTTAGACAACATCATGGTGGATCACCTCAGCAGAATTTTTCATCCACACGAATGGACTTTAAATCGGGAAGTAGCAACCAGAATCTTTCAACGCTGGGGTGACCCGATAATAGATCTCTTTGCTGCAGAGAACAACCGTCAAGCACAAATATTTTGCTCCATTTACCCGAGCAAACTTCATCGTGCTCCAGATGCCTGTCTCATCCCATGGACGGGGGATTTGCTCTACGCTTACCCTCCGCTAATATCAAGGGCGATTCAAAAATGCATCCGAGACACAGCGGGATATGATCCTTATAGCTCCAGCATGGCCAAGGCAGCCGTGGTATTCGTATCTCATGCGACTATCCATTCACCCACCAATTCCACTGGAGAACCATCCACGTCTGACTCAGGAAGGGGGAATACTTCCTTCACCCAGTGCATCATTCTCTCCACCTGACAGCTTGTAGGTTGAAAGGCAATTATTAAACCACCTGGGACTGCCATCTCAACTTGAAGACATTCTCATTGCATCCAGGAAACCTTCAACCAGGCGTAACTGCAGGAAAGTGGCATCGTTACACAGAATGGGGCAAACCACGACGACTAGACCCTTTCTCATCAACAGTCATGCAACTGCTAGAGTATCTCCCTATGCTCTATCTAGCTGGTTTAGCGTTCACTTCAGTTTGTGTGCATATTAGCACCATTGCAGCTTTCCACCACTCTCATAATGGTCTCCCCATTTCCAACCATCCTTTTAATCTCCAGATTCATGCGGGGCATGCTACGTCTAAGATCACCGGTGACAAAGCCACCTATAGCATGGAATCTCAATATCGTCCTTGAACAACTAATGCTGCCTCCTTTCGAACCATTAGATTCATGCCACATAAAATACCTAACTTTGAAAACGGTATTCCTGGTGGCCGTCACATCAGCACTGAGAATGTGAGCTACAAGCCTTGGTTCACTATTCCCCTTATTTAGAATTCTACCATAATAAAGTCACTCTTCAGCCTCATCCTACCTTTCTTCCTAAGGTAGTATCGGCTTTTCACATAAACCAGTCAATTACACTGCCAATCTTCAAGCCTAAACCTCATGATAATGACAAAGACAAACTTCTACATTCTTTAGACTGTAAAAGAGCTTTGGCTTATTACAGACAAAGGACCCAATCTCAATGCAGACCATCTCAACTGTTCCTCTCCTTTAACCATAATAATCCAAGCCAGCCTGTCTCCAATAGTACCATTGCTAGTTGGTTGTCCCAATGCATTCAGTTCTGCTACATTAAACGTTCTCTTCATTTGAACGCAAAACTTAAAGCATACCATATACGCGTAACAGCAGCATCTGTGGCACATTTGAGAGAGGTTCCGTTGCTGGACTTCTGCAAAACGGCAACTGGTCTTCTCTTCATACCTTCACATCTCACTACTGTATCGAACAGCAAACATCTTCCGATGCAGCTCTAGGTTCGGCAGTCCTGTCAACCCTTAATAATGAATAAGACGGTCTACCTTTTTTGAAGGGTAGTATCCTCAACTCATAAAACATATTATGGTCACAACTCGGGAGCTTGGGACTCCCAACAGCATGGCTAATTCAACCCTGCTATCGATGGGGAAAAAGCAAGTTTGCTTACCGTAAACGGTGTTTCCATAGATAGCAGGATGAATTAGCCATGCAATCCCTTCCCACCTCCCTAGACAGTCTATGAATACTCAGCTCTATCAGACAATATCTTAAGAGGATTCGATACAGGAACACACTACATTCTGGTTCTATTAGATCTCTCTGGAGCATTTGACACTGTAAATCACAGAATACTAATCAATAGACTGAAAGAAATAGGACTCACTAATAAAACAAAATGGTTCGAGTCATACTTAAACAATAGATGTTTCCAGGTACAAATCAAAAATACACTTTCAGACAGTCACACTGCTAACTGGTGTCCCACAGGGATCAGCCCTATCTGCAACACTCTTTAACATTTACCTCCTCCCAATATGTCATTTACGAGCAGGACTGGGAATCATACACTACATTTACACAGATGATATACAATTACTGTTACCCATTCCAAACACCATCGAAGAAACAATGAAACTAGCCAATATGTATCTAGAAATAATCAAACAGCTCCTAAACCAAATGGAACTGGTAATAAACATTGACAAAACTGAATTCTTACACCTTGAACGTAAAAACACACACCACACACAACCAACATTCACAATCAAAAATATTCAAACCGCTAAGTTAGCAATAAAAGTTAGGAATCTAGGAGTAATAATTGACCCTGAGCTAAACACATCTCACAGAAAATAAAAGGTTACGCAAAACTAATGATCCTGAGAAGACTAAAACCTCTACTAATGACTAACAATTTTCGCACAGATTATTATAACTCCCTGCTTTTAGGACTACCTCAATCTACAATTTGGCCTCTGCAAATATTGCAAAATTCCGCTGCCAGAATTTTGACTGGCAAAAAAAAGTGACCACATTACAGGAACACTTGCTGAACTCCACTGGCTTCCAATTGAACAAAGAATACAATATAAGGCACTTTGTATAATCCATAAACGAATCCACGATGAAAAAGCTGACTGGCTTAACATGGCACTGCGCGTACATGTACCACAAAGAAACCGGAGATCTGCAAATAAAGCTCTACTAACTGTCCCCTCTGTCAAACCAGCACATCTCACGCAAGTAAGGGAAAGAGCACTGTCACTGGCTGGTCCCGTACTATGGAACACCATGCCACTCAAAATAAGACTACAGAGAAATATGAAATTATTCAAAACTAATCTGAAAACCTGGCTTTTTAAACAAGCATTTGATAAAGATAAAGAGAAGGAGAAAAATAGTTGACAGATAAAGATGCACCAAGCTAGAAGTTATTAGTAACCTACAAAAGCATATTAATGTTAAAATCAAACCACCTAATTTGTTCCTAACAATCAGGATTAACTTACACACTTAGTTTATTATTTTAAATTGTTACCGTACTATGATGGCACATGATTAATTTGTAATCTACACCACCCATATTTCTCTTTATCGTGCACTTCCGTAAACCGTTGTGATGGTTATTTAACTTAACGATGGTATGGAAAAGTTTTTAAATAAAATTACCGAGAAAATGTTTTAACGTACATCTCGCTTGGCTACAAGAGACTGAGGTAACAAGACAATCGCGCGGTAACCTCACCGCGCAGCCGCACAAGAGTTCAAAACTCTGTACTAACTTGAGACAACTCCGCCTACTTGACAGATCGCGAGCGCTCCCAGACAACATGGCTAATTCATCCTGCTATCTACGGAAACACCGTTTACGATAAGCAAACTTGCTTTTACCCACCCTTCCTATGTTCAGAGCGGGGTACATTATGAACATAATACAGCACATTACATGATTCTTCAATAAGGGAAACATTGCACAGCAAATGACATTTCCTAGCGTGTAGCAGATGGACTCAAAACAAGTGGGTATAGTGTGCTCGTGCTAGCAGTTGGAGACGGATCTGACGTCAGCACGGGTACATATACCCCCACAGGAAGTAAAGCAATTCAGTAATTTCTGTCTCCAAAGCAGTTTGGAGCTCCTTCACGCTCGCTGAGTGTTCTTCCAAATTCTAACGACTAAATTTTTAGACTATTTCTACTAACGACGAGCCCCGCACTCCTGCGGTGATACCAGTGGGTCCCTCCCCAGTGGAGTTTCCCGAGGTGACTTCCGTGGTCCCTCGGAGGTAAGCGCCTCGGTCCGGTGGCCTTCTTGCGGCAGGGACCTGCCCCCGAGCATGAAGGGCTCGGGCGCGGCCTAGAGGCAGCCTCGGTCCCGGCGTGGACTTGCCCCCCGAGCGAGACGAGTTCGGGCGCGGCCTAGAGGCAGCGGGTACACCTCCTCGAGCGCAGCGGTGAAGGTACTCGCCCTCTCCCTCCGCAGCCGGAGACCGCCCGGGTTACAGCCGGGAAGCGCCGAAGACTAGGTAAGGCGTATACATTTACTTGTTGGTCTCCGAGGATCCGAGGAGAAGCAGAGTGTGCCTCTGGGGCGGCCAGGTCAGTAAGCCGCCATTTCGTTTGCCTGCTCGCCATCATATTTTCTCTGAAGCGTCTCGCCTATTGCTACGCGTACGGCGATAGGCGCCCGTTGCTACGTGCACGGCGATAGGCGCACAGTGCTAGATAGGCGCCCGTTCATAGGCGCACATTGTTAGGCGCCCGTTCATAGGTGCGCACGCTATAGGCGCATGATATAGGCGCACGTTATAGGCGCACGTTGCTGAGCGCTGATCTCAGACGCCTGCTTTTGCGCATAACACAGACTCTTATTGAATTCACCGGCGGCATGGAGAGTAAGGGTGACCAGACTTCGCCAGTGCCGGCACCTCCAGAATCAGGCATCAATCTCTGCTCTGCATGCAACCTCAGGGCCACACAGAATGAGGATGCAGACTCCCTATGTGCCCAATGTGAAGAGGCCCTGGGAGTTCCGGGCCAGGGTCGGTCACAGCCCAGCATTCTTGCCGGTTCCTCAGGGAACACTCAGGAGCCAGCAAGCAGCGGGGAGTAGCCAGTGAACCAGGGGGGCCTGGTTCCCATGCGGCCAGATATGGCTTCGATCTCCTGGGTGGAGTTATTCAAAGGGATTCATACCTTTGTCAGAATGCAGTCAACTCCCTGACCGGGTCCGTACGTCCAGAATGACCCAGCACCTGGACCCTCGTGGCCTAGGCGCGGCCACTCTCCACCTGATAGCCCCAATTATGGGGATTCAGACTACCCGGCAGAAGAAGAGGAACCCCCCCGAGGAGGGAGAGCTTCCCTCGGGGGTAGAACCTTATCGGACCATGAGGCGCTTCTTTACCAGACCGGATCTTCCAGACCTGATCTCGCAATGCCTGTCGGAACTGGCCCTTCTGGGCCATGACACCCCAGAGGAACCTAGAGTGAACCCCCTTTTAGAGGGCCTGCGCCAAACTTCTCACCACTTCCCCTCCTACAAGTGGCACAGCAGTTAATTGATCTGGAATGGGCTGCACCGGAGGCTCCATTCAAGGGGGGTCGGGCCTTGGCTGGCATGTACCCCTTAGCCCCGGCAACTAAAGACCTGTTGGCGTGCCCTCAGGTAGACGCCATGGTCAGTGCAATTGTGAAGCGCACCACCATCCCGGTGGAAGGAGGGACGGCACTCAAGGATACACATGACCGGCGTATGGACGCCATCCTGAAGCAGGCTTTTGAGGTGGCAGCCATGTCCCTACGAATTGCGACTTGCTGCACGGTGGTGACGCGTTCCTGCTTATCTCAGGCTCAGAACAACGCCCCGGGAGAAGGGATGGAATCAGCTCTCTCATTCCTTACTGACGCAGCCTCCGACCTAGTCCGTACGGCAGCCAAGGGAGTGTCATCCTCCGTGGCAGCCAGAAGGCAGCTCTGGCTACGTAACTGGTCGGCCGACTCCTCTTCCAAGACACGTCTCACGAGAATGCCCTTCGAGGGATCTCTCCTGTTCGGCAGCGACCTGGAGAAGCTGGCCAGTAAATGGGGCGCCTCTCCTTTACCTCGTCTACCAGAAGACAGCTCACGCAGGAGGCAGCGCCCGTCTTCTAGACCATCCAGAGGTAGAACCTCTCAGCGCTTCAACCCTTACGGGACTCGCTACCAGGCACCTCGGTCACAGGCCAGGAACCAGTCCTTTCGGCCTAAGCACAATAAGAGGGGAGCCGGTTCGGGCCCCGGCCGTACCCCACAATGACAATCAGCCGGCCCATCCGGGGGTAGCAGCCATAGGGGGCAGGCTGACCCTCTTTTACCGCAGGTGGGCCGCGATTACCTCGGACCAGTGGGTCCTCACCATCATCCGAGAAGGGTACTACCTGGACTTTCTTCGGCTCCCGCTAGACAAGTTTGTGGAATCTCCTTGTTCACCCCTCAAGAGAGCAGCGCTAGATGTTACCTTACAGAGGCTTCTCTCCCTCAAGGCCATCATTCCAGTGCCTGCAGGGGAGATAAATTCTGGGCATTATTCCATTTCTTTCATAGTGCCCAAGAAGGAGGGCACTTTCCGGCCCGTCCTGGACCTCAAGTCCGTCAACCGTTACCTACGGGTACCCAGCTTTCGCATGGAAACTCTGCGATCTGTCAAAAATTCAGTACAGCTAGGGGAGTTTCTCACATCCCTAGACCTGTCAGAAGCCTACCTGCATATCCCAATCCATCGGGATCATCAGCGCTACCTACGTTTCAAAGTCCTGGGCCAACACTTTCAGTTTTGGGCGTTACCCTTTGGGTTAGCCACAGCGCCACGGATCTTTACCAAGGTAATAGTAGTAGTGGCGGCGGCCCTCAGGAAGGAGTGAATTCTCGTCCATCCCTACCTGGACGATTGGTTGATCAGGGCAAAATCGCCAGAAGAAAGCCATCGGGCAACCAGCAGAGTTATTGCTCTCCTGGAGAGCCTAGGATCGGTAGTAAACTTAAGCAAGAGTTCCCTACAGCCGTCTCAGTCGAAGGAATACCTAGGAGTCCTATTCGACACTCAGGCAGACAGAATTAGCCTGACTCCCAAAAGAAGAGAAAAGCTCAAGGATCGGCTATAGGCCCTGCTGCGCACCGTCCGGCCCACAGCGTGGGATTACCTGCAAGTCCTCGGCCTCATGGCATCCACTCTGGAGGTGATACCATGGGCACGGGCGCATATGAGGCCATTACAACGCGCCCTCTTATCCCGGTGGAGCCCGCGATCACAAACTTACACCGTACACCTACCTCTACCAGCCAGGGTACGGAATCAGCTGCGATGGTGGCTGCAGCAAAGCCACATGAGCCGTGGGTCCAGGATGTCCTCTCCGACTTGGACCCTGCTTACAACAGACGCCAGCCTGAGTGGCTGGGGCGCACATTGCGAAGGACTCACCGCCCAAGGGCGATGGAGCAGAGAAGAGTCGGGATGGAACATCAACCGACTAGAGGCACGGGCAGTCAGGCTAGCGTGCCTGCGATTGGCCCACAGACTGCGACATCGAGCAGTTGGTGATGTCAGACAATGCCACCACGGTGGCATACATCAACTGACAAGGCGGAACCAGAAGCCAACAAGTGTCACTGGAAATAACTCCCCTGATGATTTGAGCAGAAGCCAATCTTCAGGACATCTCCGCCGTCCACATCGCCGGGAAGGACAACACCGCGGCAGACTTCCTCAGCAGAGAGAGCCTACATCCCGGGGATTGGCAACTGTCACCCACGGCGTTCCAGATGATCGTGAATCGGTGGGGGACCCCGGGCATGGACCTACTAGCGGACAGGTCCAACGCTCAACTACCCAGGTATTTCAGCTGCAGGCGGGATCCTCTGTCTCAGGGGATCGATGCACTGGTACAACCATGGCCCCAGGGGATCCTGCTGTACGCCTTTCCGCCATGGCCCCTGCTGGGCGCCATTATACACAGGATTCAGCGGCACAGAGGCCTAGTTCTTCTCGTGGCCCCTGACTGGCCAAGAAGACCCTGGTACGCAGACATGAGAAGATTGCTGGCAGGGACTCCACTACCCCTGCCTCCACACAGGGACCTGCTGCGACAAGGTCCCATACTCCACGAGGATCCGGCTCAATTCTCTCTTACGGTCTGGCCATTGAGAGGGCTAGACTGAAGACGTGAGGATATTCAGGGCCGGTAATAGATACACTCCTCAGAGCTCGCAAGTTCTCCACATCACTAACTTATATCAGGATCTGGAGAGTATTTGTAGCTATCTGGAGAGTATTGGTGCTATGCGAAGCGCATAGCACCAATCCACATGCCGCTAAGATTCCTATCATTTTGGACTTCTTGCAGGATGGTCTTCAGAAGGGTCTGTCCCTCAATTCCATCGAGGTCCAAGTGGCAGCGCTTTCCTGCTACGGTCCACGGAGTGACGGCAATAGCATCGCCTCACACCCAGACGTTTCACGTTTCCTGAAAGGAGTCAAACACATTCGTCCGCCACTGAAGTGGCCCATACCTCTGTGGAACCTCAACCTAGTTTTGGACTTTCTAGCGGGACACGCCTTCCGTCCACTTCGGGGCCTGTCCCTCCGTTTGTTAACCTTGAAGATGGTGTTCCTGCTGGCTGTTTGCTCCGCATGCCGCGTCTCAGAGCTACAAGCACTGTCTTGCCGTGATCCGTTTCTCCGAATCACGCCAGAAGCCATCCATCTTCACACAGTTCCTTCCTTCTTACCCAAAGTAGTCTCACACTTCCACCTCAACCAAACCATCTCTTTACCTACCACAGAAGGTTTGAAGAAGTCAGAAGAAGGTCGAATTGTACGCCATCTCGACATCGGCAGGCTACTGTCCAGATACCTGGAAGTGTCCGAAGCAATACGAAAGACGGACCATCTGTTCGTTCTGCACAGCGGGAAGAAGCAAGGGGAAGCGGCCTCATGGGCAACTATCGCCCGCTGGGTCAAAGAAGTTATCAAGGCAGCCTACGTAGACGCGGGAAAATCACCGCCTCTACAGGTCAAGGCTCACTCTACCAGAGCACAAGCGGCCTCTTGGGCAGAAACTCGGATGCTGTTACCTGCTGAGATCTGTAAGGCGGCGACGTGGTCCTCCCTCCATACCTTCTCCAGATTCTACCGTCTGGATGTCCAGGCCCGGGAGGACACAGCATTTGCGAGGGCAATCCTGCACGGACCGCGGGCAGCCTCCCGCCCAGTCCAGGAGTAGCTTTTGTACATCCCACTTGTTTTGAGTCCATCTGTTACACGCTAGGAAATGTTGAGATTACTTACCTGATAATCTCCTTTTCCTTAGTGTATGCAGATGGACTCAGCATCCCGCCCGGCTGCCAATATTCATGGGATTTCACAGGCTCAAGGTAAGCCATGTTTTATTACATAGGGCATCCACCCTGCCGGGTGTCGACGCCTTCCAGTTGAGAATCCTGGCGGTCTCCAGCTACGATCAACCGGTCAGGGTAATCCTGTTTGTTTAATCGATCGGTCAGTACTCATATAGCTATTACAGCTTTGCAAGGAAGATTACTGAATTGCTTTACTTCCTGTGGGGGTATATGTACCCGTGCTGACGTCAGATCAGTCTCCAACTGCTAGCACGAGCACACTATACCCACTTGTTTTGAGTCCATCTGCATACACTAAGGAAAAGGAGATTATCAGGTAAGTAATCTCAACATTAAAACATGTTAACTCCAACAGAAGAACTAATGGTGGGCCCAATAATAGGCTACAAAGAGCTAAATACATAACTAAGAACCAAACTAAAAACATGATGCCCAATCTTCCAGTCTTGCAAGGTCCTCCTGTAATGTATCACAGTCCACTTGTGATTTAACTACTCTGAATAATTTTGTTTCCCTGTACGTACCTGGATCAGTCCAGATCATGGGTTGAGCCTCCTTTCCAGCAGGTGGAGACAGACCAAAACTGAAAGGGTATCCTATATGAGGACAGAGCCTACCCTGTAGCCCTTCAGTATTTGCTGTCTCCAGCAGGTGGAACAGCTCACCCTGTGGTTCCCTGTTAACATCTGCTTGTCCCTTCTGGGCGTTTTTTTCCTTCTGTGTATCTATCGTGTTTGGATCAAGCAAATATTTCTGATTTATTGTTAAAAAAAAAAAAAAAAAAAGTGTGAACTCTGTGGATCCTTCATAGGAGACAGTCCTTGTCTCCTCACTCTTGCGGGGGCCTAGGGGCGCTTGACCCCTTGTTTTATATAGCCTAGGCTCCCTTTTCCCGGTGATCCTCGGCTGCAGGGGTGAAAATTGGTGGTGCCAGTCACTCCCCCTGTTCAGCTCCCTCTCTCCTTCTCTTCTGTACTGCTCTCCCTTCATTGGGATCCATGTTTTTGTAGCTGCTGACAGGGACCTTTGTAAAAAAAAATATATATATATAATAAAAAAAAAAAAAAAAAAAAAAAGCAAAGACTAAATAAAAGGTGATTTTTACCTAGAGGAGTCCCTGATAACATTAACAGAAGGCTCCTGCCTTCCTTCCTTACTTTTGCAGCTTGAGAGAGTGAATTGTGTGTGCACAGTTCCTTCTGTGCCTCTGCTCCTTCAGCACTGGCAGCTCAGCTTATTAGTGCTGCCCCTCCCCCACCCAGCAGCAAGCCACGATCTCAGATGTGTTTAGCCTGCACGGGAGGGGCTCTGTTCACGCTGCCTACTGGGGGGGGGGGTGAGGTTCCTCCGATGGCCCCCCCCTCCCCAGAGGTAGGCATTTGAACCTTCGGTTCCCTAGCTTTCTCTGTTGTCCACACTGTGGTGATTTTTTTCTTTTTCTGATTGTTTCCAGGATCAAGCAAGTATTGATTAATTTGTATATGTTTAAAAAAAAGAAAAGTTTGAGGGAAATCAAACTTCTTGTCTGTGAGACAGCTCTGTCTCACAACTCTTACAGGGTCCCAGGGGGTATTTTCCCCTTGAGTACTCAGCCTGGGACCCCTCTTCCCGGTGACCACTTGCCTGGCTTAAAAGGCTGATACTTGTGGTCTAGTCACTTCCCCTTTTCGCGTCTGCCTCAGGTCTTTTAGCAGAGAAGCTCCCATTCCTCTGCGTGTTTCTTTGAAAAAAAAAAGATCATCGGAGGCACAGCTTACCCACGCTTTTCATTGCAGGCTCCATCAAGGTAAGCAGCCAGGGAAGTGATTACTGGTGGTCCAGTCCCTCTCTTCACCCGTGTGTGTCTAAGCACTGTGTGTAAAAACAAACAAAAAAAAACTTTTCTTTTTTGGTCAGCTGCAGTACAGGACCCCTGCCCACCTGAATCGCCACGTTTTTGGCCAATTTCATGTTTTGTGAGCTGTTTTTTCCCCCCACCATGCTGCGGCCATCCTGGTGTATAGCATGTGAGGAATCGGCCGCGCGTTTTCTAGGACTGGGATTTGCTCGAGGTGCTTCCAGAGGGGGGTGGGCAGCTCTTTTTTTTTTTTTTTTTTTTTTCAGTGTCTGCAGCAACAGCCAAGCCTCGTCGGCCTCAAAAACGTCAGGCTCTGCAGGAGCTCGGACCTGGTCCTTTCTCCCTCAGTGCAGGGACGGCAGCCATCTTACGTACATGTCTTAAGCACATGTCATGCAGCTCAGGCAAGGGCTGTGGGGGAGGGGGAGCTTCCTCCAACATTATATCCAGTCCCTGTAACTACTGATGAGAATGCAGCTCAGGATCAGGTTTTTTTTTTTTGCAGGAGGACCCTGCTTTTCCAGATCAGGATGTTGATTCTGTTTCCTTTTCTTTAGATTTTGTCCTCCTTATGCATAAGGCCTTCTTGGCTCCCAGGTCTCTGCAAGGTGGTGCCTTGCCAGTCAGACCTACGCAGGGACTGCCCCCCCCAGGTAGCCAAGCATGCCGATGTTCCAGCATCTCTAAGGGTCATGAAATTAAAAGGCACAATGGTTTCAGGAGGGTCTGCCGCTCCGGACGTGCCAGGCAGTGCGGCTGCAGGTGCAGGAGCCTCTCCTCCCCCTCCTGAAGGGGGGGGGGCATGGATGAGGAGCAAGGGAAACAGGTTTCTTTGGAGGGTGATGACCCTCAGGTGGTACATCTGTTCCAGAGGGAGGAGTTGGAACCCCTCATTCCTGCAATCCTGGCGGAGCTCAGGGTTCGGTCATCACAGTCTGTAGCAGTCTCGTGCAGTGGGCAAGCCTCAGGTGGGTTCAACAATTACTCAGCACCCAGGACCTCCCGTCTGCAGAGGCGTAACAGGCAGAAAGGCTGGAAGGCGCGATTGCGTATGGGGCTGATGCTCTCTATGATCTCCTCAGGGTGCAGGATCTCAAGAGGGTCAACCGGGCCCTCAAAGTGCCCCATTTCCGGATGGAAACCCTTCGGGCGGTGATAGCGGCGGTATTCCTGGAGAGTTCTTGGCCTCACTCGATCTGACGGAGGCCTACCTGCATATACCGATTCGTCCCGAACATCAGAGGTTCCTCCGATTCCATATCTTGGGTCAGCACTTCCAGTTCAGGGCCCTGTCCTTCGGTCTTGCCATGGCACCACACACATTTACCAAGGTGATGGTGGTGGTGGCGGCAGCCCTCCGGAAGGACGGTGTCTTGGTCCACCCGTACTTGGACGATTGGTTAATCTGGGCAAAGTCAGAGACCCTATGCCGCTGGGCAGTGGACTGCGTACTCGCTCTCCTCTCATCCCTAGGTTGGAGTGTCAACTTCTCCAAGAGCAATCTCCATCCATCTCAGGTTTTGGAGTTCCTGGCGGCTCGCTTCGATACCCGCGTCGGCAAGGTCTTTCTCCCGGACTCGAGAACTTTCAAGTTGATGGATCAGCTCCAGGGCTTCCTCTCCATGCCTCTCCCCACGGCGTGGGATTATCTGCAGGTCCTGGGGACCATGGCTTCCACGATTGACCTGGTCCCCTGGGCGTTTGCACATATGTGACCGTTACAGAGAGCCTTGCTGGCTCATTGGCAGCCAGTATCTGAGCAGTTTCAGATGCAGCTCCCACTTTCAGACTCTACCATCAGCGAATTACAATGGTGGCTTTCTCTCAAGCACCTCCTCTGTGGAATGTCCCTTCGGACCCCGCAGTGGATGGTAGTCACGACGGATGCCAGCCTATCCGGCTGGGGAGCAGTTTGCCAGTCTCGGACCATGCAGGGGCACTGGTCCCCAGCCCAGTCTCTCTGGCACATCAACCGCGTGGAGACCTGGGCGGTTCATCTAGCACTCAAGGACTTTCTCCCTCTACTTTGACGATGGGCGGTCCGGGTGCTCCCGGACAATGATACCACCGTGGCATACATCAATCGCCAAGGGGGCACCAGAAGGCGACTGGTGGCCCTCGAAGCAAGTCGCCTTCTCGAGTGGGCGGAACGGCACCTGGACTGCCTTGCAGTCTCCCACATAGCGGGCAACGAGAATGTTCAAGCCGGGTGCTTAAGTCGTCAGCACCTGGACCCAGGCGAGTGGGAGTGGTCCGACGCCATGTCCCTCATTATCGACAGGTGGGGTCCCCCGCACCTGGACTTGATGGCAACTCTGAACATCGCCAAGGCTCCCCGGTTCTTCAGTCGCTGACGGGAACACTGCTCGGAAGGGGTGGATGCACTGGCCCTTCCATGGCCGAGCAACGTCCTGCTGTACGTGTTCCCTCCGTGGCCCCTCATAGGGAAAGTGCTCAGACGCATAGAGCTTCACAGAGGCCCGGTCATTCTCATGGTTCGCGAATCTAGTCAACCTGGTGTCAGATGGTCCTCTTCGCCTAGGCCATCTTCAGCACCTTCTCAGTCAAGGTCCTGTATTTTTCGACCAGGCGGATCGCTTCTGTCTTGCGGCTTGGCTTTTGAATGGCTAAGGCGGCGGGGATACGCTGAGGACGTCATCTCCACTATTTTGCGGGCCCGCAAAACTTCTCCTTCCCTTGCCTATGTCAGGTTCTGGAAGGTTTTCGAGCTGGCCTACGTGGAAGCGGGCGTTACGCGTTTGGCCCTAGTCTCGCTCGTCCTCTCGTTCCTCCAGCGAGGTCTCTCTAAAGGTCTCTCCTTTGGCTCACTCCGTGTTCAGGTGTCTGCCCTCAGTTCTCTTTTGGGAAGCCTCGACTGCCACGTGGTTGCGTCTCACCTGGATATTGTCCGTTTCCTCAAAGGGGTCAAACTCTTGAAGCCACCGTACACTCTCAAGGATTTGAAGCTCAAGATGGTATTTCTGGTTTCTATTTGCTCCGCCAGACCGGTGTCTGAGATCCAAGCATTGTCTTGCCACGAGCTTTTCTTATGTTTTTCGGATTCCGGGGTCTCTCTCAAGACGGTCCCGTCATTCTTACCAAAGGTCGTGTCTTCTTTTCATGTCAATCAGTCGGTTGAGCTCCTCGCGTTTTCTTCTGCGGACATTGCAAGCCCTGGTGGGGATGACCTACGCCGTCTGGATGTGAAACGCATTCTCATGCGTTACCTGGAATTAACTAATGACTTCCGAGTGTCGGATCGTCTTTGTCTTATGGAGTGGCCCCAACCGGGGCAACCAGGCCTGTAAGACTATGATATCTTGTTGGCTGAAGGAAGCGATATCGTCGGCTTATATCTGTCAGGGTCGCCCGGTCCCGGAGGGCCTCAAGGCCCATTCCTTGCGTTCTCAGGCGGCTTCTTGGGCGAAAAGTCTGTCTGTCTCCCCGCAGAAGATATGCAGGGCAGCTACCTGGAAGTCTCTGCATACATTTGTTCGACATTTCTGCCTTGATGTTCACGCGCCAGTTTTTTGTTCTTTTGGGCGGCAGGTACTTCGAACGGGCCTGTCAAGGTCTCACCCTATCTAGGGAAGCTTTGGTATATCCCATGGTCTGGACTGATCCGGGTCTGATACAGGGAGAGGAAAATTAGTTGTTACCTGTTAATTTTCGTTCCTGTAGTACCATGGATCAGTCCAGACGCCCTTCCCTTTCTATCATCCTGTCCACTCGAAGATCCTTATGCTATGTATTTCCTTATTGGAGGCACTGGAAGCATCCATGTGATGATGGTGGGCATTCATGCAAGAGTGTCCATGCACGGAGTTCATTCATTCATTTATTCCCTGTTGTTCCTTGTTCAATATTTCAGAGTTCTCTTGTGGTTTGCTAGAGTTCTTCTGTTACTTGCTTGTTCCATGGTGTTTATCTTCTCTGCTTTGACAATGGTTATAATGAAGGGCAACAGGGTAGGGTCTGTCCTCATATAGGATACCCTTTCAGTTTAGGTCTGTCTCCACCTGCTGGAAAGGAGGCTCAACCCATGGTCTGGACTGATCCGTGGTACTACAGGAACGAAAATTAACAGTTAAGAACTAATTTTCCTATCGTCCACAAATTTGATAACCTCACTCGTCGTATTCCTTTCCAGATCATTTATTTATTTATTTGTGTGTATGTATATATATATATATATATATATATGTGTATGTATATGTATATATATGTAAGTTTATAGTAAATGATCTGGAAAGGAATACAATGAGTGAGGCTATGAAATTTGTGGACGATACAAAATTATTCAGAGTAGTTAAATCTCAAGCGGACTGTGATACATTACAGGAGAACCTTGTAAGACTGGAAGATTGGGCACTGTTTATGGTAAGCAAACTTGCTCTTATAGGCACATGGACTACGTTTGCTTTTATTGGAACCTCTCTGTTGGGATGCCCTAACTCTCCTGTTTCATTAATATCCTTCAAAGATACATTCCTACGAACCAATCACTGCTGAGTGACTGTTGGCTTTCCCCTTTGTTCTAGTTCCTATTACATAAGAACATAAAATTTACCATACTGGGTCAGACCATAGGTCCATCAAGCCCACTATTCTGTTTCCAACAGTTGCCAATCCAATTCACAAGTACCCGGCAGGATCCTAAACAGTCAATAGATTCTATACTGCTTATCGTAGGGATTAGCAGTGGATTTCCCCAAGTCCACCTTAATGGTTTATTAACTTTTCTTCCAGGAACTTGTCCAAACCTTGTTTAAACCCAGCTGTATTTGCAGCTTTCACGGCATCCTCTGGCAGTGAATTCCAGAGTTTAATAATGCATTAAGTGTAAAAAAAAAAAAAAAAAGTCCCTAGTCTTTGTATTTTTTTTTTTTTTAAAGTAAACATCTGATTCGCGTTTACCTGCTTCACTCCACTCATCATTTTATTGACCTCTAATCATATTTCCCCTCAGCTGTCTCTTCTCCAAGTTGAAGAGCCCTAACCTCTTTAGCCTTTCTCAGAGGACAAGCAGGATGGCAGCCTACAGACATGGGCGACGTCGAATGGAGCTTGGCATGGAAAACTAATGTCACAGTTTATAGAACTTTGACTGAGCCTCACTGAGCATGCTCACGCATGAAGTATACCATACTTCTATGCGAGGTGCCATCAGTTTCTTCTTTTTTTAGATTTGTATTCCACTTTTCAAGGCGCTTCAAAGTGGATTACATTCAGGTACTGTAGGTATGTCCCTATCCCCAGAGGGCTTACAATCTAAGTTTCTTTTCTGTGGAGCCTCACAGTCACGTGAGCCTCAACTTTGGGCACGAATTTCAGTGCTTTTTTCAAAGTGTTTTTCTTTCTGCATGCCTGGTGCATTTGATGTGGACCCCCCCCCCCCCCCACCCCCGGTTATCCTGTTAGTGTCCTAGAGTCCGAGAGAGGTTTTTCAGTGTTTCAGAGTAAGTTTCTTTTCGTTGCCTACCTCCAACGGCGTACTAGGTGCCAGCTGGCTATTGACGGCTGCCGCCACCATCATTTTTGATCTTGCTTCTCTTTTGTTTTGTAATGATATATCCAGTTAGTGTTTCCAGAAGTACTCCAGGTGTACGTGGACAATGTCTGTCTTGCACCCTCATGATAGATGTGCCCTCTTCCTTGGAGCATCATAGGATGCCTGGGGTTGCAGCAAGTGCAAACTATAAGGAACTCGTGTCTCTATTGTAGATCCTCCTATAACTAACAACTGACAACCAAATGGGGAAATAAAATGATAAATACTAAGCTCTGATGTCTGGTACTGTATTTATGGGTACTAACGGGCGGATTTTAAAAGCCCTGCTCGCGTAAATCCGCTCGGATTTACGCGAGCAGGGCCCTCGCGCACTGGCGCGCCTATTTTGTATAGGCCGCCGGCGCGCACAGAGCCCCAGGACGCGCGTAAGTCCCGGGGTTTTTTGAAGGGGGCGTGTCGGGGTCATGTCGGGGGGCGGGACGCGGTGTTTCGGGGGCGTGGTGCCGGCCCGGGGGCGTGGTCGAGGCCTCCGGGATTTTATAAGATACGCGCGGCTATGCACGTATCTTATAAAATCCAGTGTACTTTTGTTTGCGCCTGCTGCGCGAACAAAAGTACGCGATCGCGCTTTTTTTTAAAAATCTACCCCTAATTGTTTAAAATATTATAACTCAAGTTGTGCACCAGTACTGTTTTTATTTTGTGGTGTTAAATTGTATTTGCTTATTTTTTTATTTTTATGCAATTAGAATCTTAATGTCTCTGAATTAAATTTTGAAATCCCATAACTCCCTCACTGTGAGCCTACGTAGAACTTCATCACATCTGAGTTTATTGAACTTTATATGTCGCAGAAAGGCGGCGGTTAAGAGGAAGATAAAGCAGCATTAAACTCTCCAGCCCCTGAAGCAGCGTTAAGTATCGAAATACTGTCAGTGTCGGGTGGGCATGAACTATTATTCAGAGCTATAATTTGAGCTAAGACATTGCCGTCAAACTACTATTGCTTACAGCAGTTTACAAGATAAGTTCAATATACTCAAATGTGATGAAGTTCTAAGCAAGCTTACTTTGGGGAAGCTATGGGATTTCAAAAATTAATTCAGAAACATTAAAGATTTTAACTGCATATAAATAAAAAAAAAAAAAAAAAAAGCAAACAGATCTACCACCACAAAGTAAAAACAGTACTGGTCCACAACTTGTTTTTACCCATAAATACAGTACCGGACACTAGAGCTTAGTATATCATTTTATTTTCCCGTTTGGTTGTCAGTTGCAGCAAGTGCGTCAGGTTAACCCAGAAGGGACGTAAGATCCGGCTCAACAAGACTGAGTACCTCTTCAGGCCGTAGAAAACCAAACCATTGGCATTGAGGGACCTTGGAGCTTCATCAATGGTTTGCGCTCTATCGACATCACTGGGGCTGCCAGTTCCTTTGAGGTCGTCAGCTGCGAGGGATGTTGGAGACTGGCTATCGTTGAGCTCCTCCAGGGCGAGGATGTTGGGTTTGTCGTCCTCGATACCAGCACCAGAAAAGGACCAATCCGAGCACTGAGGGAAGCCAAGAAAGCATAGGCATCTGTCCCCATCAGTGCACAGGGCTGGGCACGTGTATGTAATGCCCCTGAAGCGACCCTGTGGTGAGGGGAGCAAGGTCTGCATTGATGCTAGGGGTGATTCACAGTCACTGTCTGTCCCAATACCAAACACACAGATCCTCTTCTGGATTCTGAAGAGGATCTGGTTGCACCTCCAGCCTGTTTGAGATTGGCGATGTTCAAGGAGAAAGTGGAGAGGTGCATGCAGCTGGCTGTGTAGAAGGCAATGTATGGCCTTGGCGTTGGAACATCGACACTGGCACTTTCGCTGCTTGAGCCGCTGCTGGAATCCCTGCACATACTTATCAGTGGATTACCGACCCAGCCGGTGTCAGTTCCTGGGCTGGCATTGATGTCCTGCAGGGCGATGCTGCTGCTATCAGCTGATCGGGTTGTCCCCTGTTCCTAGGAGGAGGAAAGCTCCTCCTGATACTGGAGACTGCACTGGGGCATGGGTCAAAACTAGTCCCACTGATGCCTTGGCACTTGGTCGGGGACCAAGTGCCTAGGGCCTTGTCACCAGTCGATGACTGGTGACAAGGCCCTCGGGGAATGACTACTCTGTGGCTTCTGACGACGCTTCTGGTAGTCTTCCCTCGGAAATATCTCCTCCAGATCATTGAAGGAAGTTTCTGCTGAGGACCTCTCCTTCACAGGCATTATTCAGGTAATGGGGGAGGCCATCTCTTTTCATTTGAGTGAAGAGGATACCAGGCACAAAATAGTAGATATCTTCCAGTACGTGGAGCCTCCCAAGGAGATCATGGCAGTCCTGATGAGAATGTGGGAACACTCGATCACAGTGCATCCTGAGAACAGGAAGGTGGACGCGATTTATCTTGTCCAAAAGGCTTTCGGATTAGACAAATGTCAGCTGCCCCACCAATCGGTGGTTGTGGAATCCGCTCTCAAGAAGGCCAAGTGCACTCTGACCCATTCCTTGGTTCCCCCAGGGAGGGATTGCAGAGCAATGGATGGCTCTTGGATGAAATATGTTTCAGGGTGCTATGCTTATTACCCGCATGGCAGTCTACCAGCTCTACATGAGCCAATACATGCTGGACATCTTGAAGCAGGTGCAGGATTTGTTGAGCAACAACAGCAAGACACTCTCCAGTCTCTGCTTGATCTACGATGTTTTCAAATCTGCATCGAGGGTCTGTGCAGCAGCAATCAGTACCCCATTTGCACCAAGCCAAACAAATCCTGCACAGTTTGGACTGTGTAATGAAAAAGTTTACCAAAGGACAACAGAGACAGTGTATTTCTCATAATCAAAAGCCTTTATTTCTTATGCGCATAAGGAAGTCAGCTCCTAAGCCTGAGAGACTGACTTGATTAGATATTCAATTGGTTAGCCTTAAATACAGTTTTGCCCTAGTAATTAAAACACTCCTTTGATTTAAGGTCACAAGGTGAAAAACATTTACTTACATCTGACATTCCAAAGAGTCCTGGGAAACTAACTAACCTTGATTTTATAACTCTTCATTGTGTTGCCTAAAAATACAAAGAGATACATGTGTTTTTTCTGTTATCTAAGTGTGAGACAGTTTCAAGACCGAGCAGTGCCTCCTGGAACCCTTTTGGTAAATTTCCACTAAACAGATGGCCCTAATAAATTTTATTATCACAACTGCAAAAGAGCCTTAGCCTTCTATCTGGAGTGGACAGAAGCTCATTGATAGTCCACCTAACTTTTTGTTTCTTTTGATAGGAATAAGCTGGGTATTGGTGTTGCCAAACAGATGCAGTCTGCCAGCCAACTAGAATGCATAGGCAGGACTGCACCTATTTTCACAAGCCTTTCCTAGTTTATAGCTCCAGCCTAACAGGTTAAAAGTGTCCTCCTCCTTGATTCACTAAGAGTTTGTACCTTATGTCTTATTTAATACTTTTATTTCTTGATTTTATAACTTGTTTGATTATTATGTATGTTTTTCTAATTGTAAACAGCCTAGTTCCACTTCATGTGTGTCTAAGCGGTATATAAAAACCTTTTAAATAAATAAATGTCCATGGTCACTCAGTTTGAGCTATGCCAGCGTCGGCCCACTTGCAAGCAGTTTCCTTGGAGATTTGCAGAGCTGTGATGTGGAATGCTCTGCACACATTCACATTGCATTATTATTTGGATATGGATGCCTGACATGTCAGCAGGTTTGGCCATTCAGTCCTTCCGAACTGTTTGAGGTGTAGAACCCAACTCTGTTCCTACCTAGGGCCTGTTGTTTGTTCCGGCTGCTCCCCCCCCCCCCCCCCCCCCCCCTGGTTACCAACAAAACTGGTTTTGCCCATTGGCACTTACTTTGGTATTTTATTGGTACCTTTTTATGTTAGGGGGGCAGCCTGTAGCTAGGGATTCACCCATGTGTGAGGACTGACATTCTGCTGTCCTCTGAGAATGTCTATTACAGTTAAGCAACCCTGTTTTCCTCAGGGGAATCATTCTCTCTCATTATAGCTGCCTTTCTCTATGCCTTTTCTAATTCCGATATATCTTTTTTGAGATGCGGTGAGCAGAACTGCATACAAACCTCAAGGTGTAGTCACACTATGGAGCATTACAGAAAAACATAGAAACATAGAAATGACGGCAGAAAAAGACCAATCGGCCCATCCAGTCTGCCCAGCAAGCTCCTACACTTATTTTTCCACACTTATCTAGTTCACCGACTACCAAGTTCAGGGCCCTTGTTGGTACTGTTTGGTTCAAATTTCCTGCCATTGATGCAGAGAGTAATGTTGGAGTTGCATCAGTGATGAGCATAAGGCTTAATGGTTAAAGGTAGTAACTGCCACATCAAGCAATTTACTCCGATGCTTTTTACCCAGACTGCACAGATCAATGCCTTGTTGGATGTTGTCTGAATGTAAATTCTCTTTACCACATTTCCCCCTGCAGTTAAAGCAGAGAGCAACACTGGATATGCATTCAAAGTGAAGTATCAGGCTTTAATTGGTTTAGGATAGTAACCGCCGCAATATGCAAGCTACCCCCACGCTTATTTGTTTACCCAGACTGTGTAGTTCAGTCCTTGTTGGTTGTTGTCTGAATGCAAATCCTCTTTTTCACATTTTCCCTTGCCATTGAAGCAGAGAGCAATGTTGGTGTTGCATTAACAGTGGGAAGACTTATTGAGTAAGGGTTGTAATCACCAGGTAGTAGCCACCATTCCAGCAAGCCACCCCCATGGCTCTTCTCTTCATTCCCATCCTCTAGCCTTTATGGATCCACAGTGTTTATCCCATGCCCCTTTGAAATTCTTCACAGTTTTAGTCTTCACCACTTCCTCCGAAAGGGCATTCCAGGCATCCACCACCCTCTCTGTGTAGAAATACTTCCTGACATTGGTTCTGAGTCTTCCTCCCTGGAGTTTCAAATCGTGACCCCTAGTTCTACTGATTTATTTATTTTTTTTTTTTCCAACGGAAAAGGTTTGTTGTTGACCATGAATCATTAAAACCTTTCAAGTATCTGAAAGTTTGTATCATATCATCACTGCTCCTCCTCTCCTCCAGGGTATACATATTTAGGTTATTCAATCTCTCCTCAAAGGTCATCTTATGAAGACCATCCACCTTTTTGGTCACCCTTCTCTGGACCGCCTCTGTCCCTTTGGAGATACGGTCTCCAGAACTGAACACAGTACTCCAGGTGAGGCCTCACCAAGGCCCTGTACGAGGGGATCACTTCCTTTCTCTTACTAGATATTCCTCTCTATGCAGTCCAGCATTCTTCTGGCTTTATCTATCGCCTTGTCACATTGTTTCGCCGACTTCAGATCATTAGACACTATCACCCCAAGGTCTCTCTCCTGCTCCGTGCACATCAGCCCTTCACCCCCCATCAAATACAGTTCTTTCAGATTTCCACACCCCATATGCATGACTGCACTTCTTGGCATTAAATCTCAGCTGCCATATCTTAGACCACTCTTCCAGCTTCCTTTAAATCCCGTCTCATTCTCTCCACTCCTTCCGGCGTGTCCACTCTGTTGCAGATCTTATTATCATCCGCAAAAAGACAAACCTTACCTTCTATCCCGTCCACAATGTCGCTCACAAAGATATTGAACAGGACCGGTCCCAACACCAATCGTTGCAGCACTCCGCTTAACACCTCTCTCTCTTTAGAGTAAGTTCCATTTACCATCACACATTGTCTTCTGTCCATCAACCAGTTTTCAATCTAGGCCACCACCTTGGCACTCATGCCTAAGGTTCTCATTTTATTCACAAGCCTCCTGTGTGGGACCGTATCAAAAGCTTTGCTGAAATCCAAGTAGATGACATCGAGCGCTCTTCCTCAATCCAATTCCCTAGTCACCCAATCAAAAAAGTCAATCAGATTTGAATGACAGGACCTTCCCCGGTGAATCCATGCTGCCTCTGGTCCAGCAATTCTTCTGACTGTAGATAATTCACTATTCTTTCTTTTAACATTACGTTTCCCACCACCGAGGTGAGGCTAACCGGCCTGTAGTTTCCAGCCTCCTCTCTGCTCCCACTCTTGTGAAGCGGGATCACCACCATTCTTCTCCAATCACTCAGCACCACTCCTGTTTCTAGGGCTCTATTGAACAGGTCACGCAGCGGACCCGCCAGCACATCTCTGAGCTCCCTCAGTATCCTGACATGAACCTCATCAAGTCCCATGGCTTTGACCACTTTCAGTTTTCCTAGCTCTTCTCATACATTCTCTTCTATAAACGGAGTTTTATCTACTCCACTCCCCTCCAGTTTCTTGTTAAATAGCGACAGTCCTTCTCCAGGGTCCTCTTTAGTGGACCCTGGAGAAGGACTCGTTTACTATTTCTGCCATTTCTTCGTTTCTCTCCTCACACTGATCCTTTTCACCTTTCAATTTCACTATACCACTTTGGACTTTTCTCCTTTCTCTGATGTATCTGAAAAATGTTTTGTCACCTTGCTTTTACCTCTTTGGGAATCCTTTCTTCCGCTTGACTTTTTGCTTTCTTGATTACTTTTTGTCTTCCTCAGTTCCTCCAGATATTCTTCCTTGTGATCCTTTGGGATCCTTTATATTTCTTAAACGCTGTTCTTTTAGCCTTTATTTTATCAGCCACCTTCTTTGAGAACCAGATAGGTTTCATTTTTCTCTTGCTTTTCTTTACTTTTCTAACATATAGATTAGTTGCCTTGGTAATTGCTCCTTTTAGTTTGGCCCACTGTTGTTTCATACCTCTCATCTTCTCCCAGCCTTCTAGTTCTTCCTCCAGGTACTTCCCCATTTCAACAAAGTCCGTGTTTTTGAACTGCAAAACTCTGGTCTTCGTGTGACTTCTCTGTATCCTATTTGTGATATGAAACCATACTGTTTGATCTCTGGTGCTGAGGTGGGCACCCACCCGGACATTAGAGACATTATCTCCATTAGTGAGTACTAAATAGATTAGAGCTCCCTCCCTCGTGGGTTCCATAACCATTTGTTTGAACAAAGCTCCTTGCAGGGCATCCACTATCTCTCTACTACTGTTAGATTCTGCAGAAGGGATTCTCCAGTCTACATCCAGCATATTAAAATCTCCAACAATCACCACTTCTCCCTTCTTTCCCATCTTTTGGATGTCTTCAACCAGATCTCTGTCAAGTTCTTCCATTTGATTTGGAGGCCTGTAACCCACTCCAATAAAAACGTATGCCCCATCTTTTTTAGGATGGCCCATAATGCTGCTGCTTTGCCCCATCTTCCTTGCAGCTCAGATGCTTGGATATTGTTTGACATAAAGATCCACTGCTCCCCCTTTTCTGTCCTCTCTGTCCTTCCTTAAATTATAACCCGGTATTCCTGTATCCCAATCATGAGATTCCGTGAACCACGTCTCTGTGACAGCAACAATGTCCAAGTCCGCCTCCACCAGTAGGGCTTGCAGATCTGGGAATTTATTGCCCAAACTATGAGCATTTGCGCTCATAGCTTTCCAGCTTTTCTCATTCAGGTTACTGCTTTTCTTGGACTCCTTTTGTGACTTAATTAGCTGACTTTTGCTATCTACTTCACTCTTTTCCTTTGTATTTCTATTTGGGGAGTGACTTTCTAATTTCCTTCTGCCACTCCCGGCATCTGGTTTAAATGCCTTATGACCTAGGATTTGAATTTCTCTTAGGATCCTTTTTTCTGCCACAGACAGATGTAAACCATCTTTGACACAGAGCTTTTTACTGTTCCATACACGGCCCCAGTCCCCAATGTATCCAAAACTTTGTTCCTTACTCCAGGATTTGAGCCATACATTGAATTTATCAATATGGCTTAGTCTTTCCTTCCCCTTTCCATGAACAGGTAACACTTCTGAAAAGGCAATGGTTGTCGCCATGTGACTAAACTGCTTCACTAGAGACTGGAAATCTTTGTACCGCTTGGATGCTGTTTCTAGCAAGGTCGTTGGTTTCCAGATGGATGATAAAATCAACTTTAGAGTCTTTGCTTTCTTCTTTGATTGCTTTGACTATCTGAATAACATTTCTGCCGGTCGATGATCCTGGGAGGCTTTTAACTGTAGTGTTTCCCTCAAAAAGAGTTCCCAAATTAGTGCCTCTAATGAGTCACCCAGCTCAATGAGCTTTTTCCTTTGGTTACAGATTGTATTATGGAATTTCTGTATGCATTGTGTTTCTTCTTTCTTTTCAGATACCACATCAATCTCTTTCACAAGAGCTTCTTCATTACTTAATACAGAGAAGGCGTTTTGTACTTGTTTCACTTGAAACAGTGTGTGTCTCCACATCACAGGTCTTACTCTACCAGAGCCCACTATAATCCTGTTGTTTTTTGGGTTCCTTAATGCCCGCTGTGAGTGGGGGGGTAGAGACATGTGGGCTGCACAGTTGTGAAGAATAGGTGTCTATGGGTCACAGGTCTTATCCTACCTGAGCCCACTGTAAACCCCTTTTTCCTTGACTTTTGTTTTTTCTGTGGTAATGGGGAATTAATTCCTGACTACTGTAAAGTGGATGAAACTTTCTTTATTGCAGTTAATTCAGCTTTAACTTCAGCCAGCTCCTTTTTCAAGGAAGAGAGTTCTGAACAAATGGTGGAAGCCCTAAGTTTCCAGATGATTTCCCTCAGAATAAAGGCTCCACAATAGTAACATTGGATAGTCCTCATTTTGATAAATTTATTTGATGGATAACATCTAAGGAATTACCAAATTTTCAATTTATCTTGTTGCCAATTATGTATTTAGGCAGACTATATCAGAAAAACAAACCCGTGGGAGGGAGTTAAACAGTTAACACTTGGCCAGGGTTGTTCACTGGACAGTGTATCTGCTATTGAATTTGAACAGACCCTCCCCCAGATTGGTTAGCTAAGTTAAGCTTTTTCCTTTGCTGTCCCCAAGAATCTGTAGTTATAGCTGTCTCCTTGAAGTTCAAAGCAGACTTAGGGCTTGATTGCCCCCTGCAATGCAATATGAGTCACTTGTCCAAAGCTGAATAGCCGGCTCCCTTTTTTGGATGCTTTTTTTTTTTTTTTTTGGCATTATGATATTCTCTTGCCTGCTGCCAAGAAAGTAAGCAGAAGGCTGGGAGCTACAGACTGGTTAGTTTGACCTCTTGTTGTGACCAAATTAATGGAATGGCGGCTAAAACAGGATAGTGCAGTTTTTGGAATCAATGGATTTCAAGATTCGAGGCAACATGGCTTAATTAGAGGTAAATCTTGTTAAACACATCTAATCAATTTCTTTGAGTGACCAGACAGTTGGATCAGGGGAGAGTGTTAGATGTAGTGTACATGAATTTCAGTAAGGTCTTTGAAACGGATCTGCATAGGAGACATATAAATAAATTAAATGCCCTTGGTATGCGACCTAGAGTGATTGGGTTAGAAACTGGCAGAAAGGGAGATGACAGTGGGTAGCTGTAAATAGTTTTCTCTGAGGAGTGGGGTGTTATTAGTGGTGTGCTTCAAGGATCAGTCTTTTCAATACTTTCATGAACAACATGGCGGAAGGATTGTCAGGAAAAGTTTCTCTTTTTGCCAACATTACCAAACTGAGTCCACAGCCAGGACGGTATGGAAAAACATGAGAAGAGATCTAGCAAAGCTTCAGGAATGATTTAGAGTCTGGAGGTTAAGATTTAATGCTAATATGCAGAGTAATGCAATAAAGTGCGCCAGCCTAGTGTACAGGTTTATGTGCATTTTGGACATGCTAGACTCACACCCGATGCAATAAGTGATTAACGCATCCAAAACATGCACTCAAAAAATGGGTAGCCGATAACACTCATAACATGTAAATTCCAAGTAGATGAGGCTATTAGTCTTGATGCAGAAGATCGCTGGGTGGCCAATTCACACTTTTTAACATGGCAAATTTAACTCCAGCCCCAAGTCCGTGAGTCTAGGGTTCATGAGAAATTAAAAATAATGGTCCTTTGTGGTTCCTCCTACTTAGTATCGTTTTGATACTTAGTTACGGCTCGTGGTGTTGAAAAATAAATAGATATTGGCTTGATTAAAAAAAAAAAAATTCTGGACACACAATTTAAATGCCCACAGCAAGGGGTGCTTAGCTATGGGCACCTTTAGCAACCTCAGCAAAATCACCCAGAAGAAGTGAGAGAAAAACAAACGCGTGTATTGCGCGCCTGATGCAGTTGTGAGCATCCGATGCATTTGAGTGCTAGGGATGCACAATTCTTCTCTAGCACGTCTTTTTTTTTTTGCAGGCCCTCGTTGAAATACTGCATCAGGCACCCAGGGGATGTGGCTGCTTGCGTGTTAGGAAACAAGCGCTCAGTTTTCAATGCACGTCTTATTGCATCGGCCCCTTAAGATGCAAAAGCCCAAGGGAGAAGTACGGAATTGCAAGTGAAATTCTTCTAAGCACAAAAGACGAGCAGGATCTAGGATTAATTGTATCTGATCTTAAGGTGGCCAAACAGGTGAAAGCCCGAAAGATGCAGGGCTGTATAGGGAGATGAATGGTCAGCAGAAAAAGCGAGGTGATATTCCTCCTGTATAGGTCCGTGATACCTCATTTGGAATACTGTGTACAAGTCTGCACCTTCAAAAGAATATAAACAGAATGGAGTCTGTCCAGAGGTGGCTACTAAATTTGTCAGTGGTGTTTGTTCTAAAGCATATGGGGATAAAACTCTAAACATGTACACCGGCCTCGCTCATCCTGATGCCTGTGGTACCCTTGGATGATGACTCCTACCTATGTAAAGCTACTATTATCTAACATTTCTGTAACAGTATATGACCTATGCAGTGCTGTACAAATGCACAAAAAAGATAGTTCCTGCCCAATAGAGTTTACAGTCTAATAAGACAAACACAGGACAAGAGACTTGGAGTATTTTATAAAGCAAGACAATGATTAAAAAAGGAAAGAAGGGGGCAAGATGGCTGCCCGATAGGACGTGGAAGAAGCAAGCTCCCTGCGTCTTTTACCTATTATCTATTCTGATGGAGACAAATGCCTCACACAAAGAGGAAAGGGAAAGTCCGGGGAGCACTATCAAGCTTACCCGTGGCAGACCTTCCACAGAGACGCATAGAGAGCTTCTTCACTGAAACAGCCCAAACGCCGGAGGGGGCTGGTCGCTGGGGGGACGACTGAGGAGCGAACGCCGTCCCCTCTGACCCTGGATGTTACTTTGAGCCCCAGTGAGCCGATTAGACCGGTGCACCCTTTACAGGCTGGTGAACATCGCACAGCAATGGAGATACTGAGCAGTTTACATCAGGGGCTCAGGGAAGTGGATCAGGTTATTGCTGGTGCCAGAGTTGGAAGGAGTGTACCCCCGGCAGGAGGAGGAGATAGCCCAGCACAGAGTTCCCTCGGAGAAGGAAACCAGATGAGGGCTGAAAGAACACCTTCAGCTAAACATCAACCGGAGACCTCTGGGGAGGTGAGAGGAGACCTTTCAGACCAGGTGACTGTTAGTATTAATTTGGGTCAACCTGAAAATATTACTTTAGCTAACGTGTGGTCTGCTTTAAAAGCAATAGAAACAACATTAAAATCACTAGCAAGTGTGACTATGGAGGAAAAAAATCAGACGATGGTGAATAATAGTTTAATCAGTGTATTTAATACAAAAATTGAAAATCATGAAGATAGAATATTCAAAGTTGAAACTTGCCAGCAAAATATTATAAAATCTGAACTGGTAATGGAAAAAGTGGAAAACACCCTGAGAATTCTAAACTTAAGGGTGATTAATTTTCCGGTCATTAGGAGGATTTCGCCAGCTGAACTGTTTAAATCCTACATGAAAGAGATTTTGAAAATACCAGAATCCATTCTACCAGTTTGCACTAAAGTATATTACTTGCCTCAAAGGGAAAGTGGCCAAGAAGAAGAGAGAAGGAATAATCTGGATATTTCAGAACTTTTGGAGTTATCTGTGGACTCAGAAATTAAAGAACGAAAGTCAATGCTGGTTACTTTTGCTTTTATTTCAGACCAAAATCATGTTAAAAATGTTTTTGAGAAACAGGCTTGCTTTGTTCTATGGAGCACAAATTTGGATTTATCCTGATATTGTAAAGTTAACACAACTTTGAAGGAAACAATTTCTCAGTATGAAAGAGAGGGTCCTAAGTTTAGGGGCCCATTATGTTTTGAAGTACCCCAGTAAATGTTGTATTAAATACTTAAATAATAATTGTCTTTTTTTGAACCAGAACAGCTTAGGGATTTTCTGATCGGTCACTCATATAGTACACCCAGAGAAGAATCGACATGAATAAAGTAAAGCTTCTGTAGCACTCAGGCTTGTGAACCCTTGGCCAACGGGAGGGTGGTATACCTTTCGGAGGATCCGTAGGTTCTCTTGGGGGGGGGGCGAGGCAGAGCAGAAGACGGGACGAGCTGACCCTTGGCATTGGAGACTGAGACGGCGGCGAAGATGGATGAAGGGATGGGAAGAGGAGCTGAGTCTTCACCCCTGGAAGTCTGTGGTCCCCCCAGGAGGAGCCCGTAGGAACCCAGACCGCTGGGACTTAGGTGGACCTTTGAGAGGTCAGGAGTCTGTGCAAGAGCTGACTGGAGCTTCGCCCTGGAAGCCCGCGGTCCCCCCCGGGAGGAGCCCGTGGGAACCCGGGCCGCTGGAACTTAGGTGGGCCCTTGGAGAGGGTAGTCTGGAAGGAGTCCTAGGTCGAGTGCTGGAGGGTCGTCACTCACCAATCCGAAGTCGTGCACCAGAGAATCACCGTAAGCCAATCCGAAGTCAGGAACCGGGAACACCAAGGCAGAGGAACAGCAATCCAAGCTCAAGGAACTCACCGAAGCAAGCAGACTAGACAGCGCTGGAGGACGTTGCCAAGTCACTGGATGAGCAGAGGAAGCTGCCTTATATACTTCCCCTGCTCTGGCTAATAGAGAACAGATGAAGCCATTTAAAGGGATTGGGTCCCTTTAAATCTGTGGAGGAGGCGTGGCCTCATGCCTAAGGATTGTGATGGCCATCTTGGATTTTCTCCGCGGAGGGGAGACGCAGCGAGGGAGGAGCAGGACTGCTTCCCCTGCAGAAAGCAGCACTGGAAGCCGCGCGGGTGCGGTGGCCTGAATCCGAGCCCTCCCCTGGGGCTCCCGCGGCGAAGGAACGCCGTGAATCAGGTAGGGGGCCGCGGTCGTGGGGCGCCATGGCCGCAGAACACAACAGCTGCTTCCCTATTGATTCTTATTTAAAAAGTATTGATAAACTGCTCCATTTCTTTGGCCCCCACTTTTTCTTATATTTAGGTATATATAACCTGTAGCAAAATATATTACTTAATTGGTTTTGATTTATTGATTGGTTTGATATATGGATATATGTACCATGTTCTTTTGAAAATATTTCATGTAAATTGTGTGAAATTTTGAAAATAAATTTAAAAAAAAATTAAAAAAAGGGAAAGTTAGTTAAGGCTAAAATCAGACAATCAGGCCTAAGATTTAAAAGCAACTTCAAAAAAGTGGGACTGTAGATGGGATTTAGACATGGCGAGAGAGGAAGTATGATGCACCAGTTCAGGAAGACTATTCCAAGCACATGGCGCCTAGTCAGACTACAAGCAATTGCCTCCACAGCAGGTTCTGCATTGCAATGCATTTTGCTACTTCCTCTATGCCAGGGGTGGGCAATTCCAGTCCTCGAGGGCCACAAACCTGTCGAGGTTTTAGAATATCCTAATGAATATGCATGACATAGATTTGCATACAACTGAGGCAGAGTGCATGCAAATCTCTCTCATGCATATTCATTAGGGATATCCTGAAAACCAGACTGGTTTGTGGCCCTCGAGGACCGGAAGTGCCCACCCCTGCTCTATACTGTTTGCCTTGTCTTGCCTTTTGTTACCTTCATACATTGCCTCATTGCTTTCTTGATCTGCGTTACTTCTCTGTTACCTTGCCTTATCTGTCCTAGCCTGTGTCTTGTTCCTGTGTCTTGTCCATCTCTCTGCCTGCCTCCTGGTACTGACCGCTGCTACATACTCTGACTTCTCTTCTGACCCCAAATTGGACCTGGATACTGATTTCCTAGCGTGTAGCAGATGGACTCAGGACCAATGGGTATAGTGTACTCGTGCATAGTGTACTCGTGCTAGCAGTTGGAGACGGATCAGATTTCAATCTGACGTCAGCACCTAGTACATATACCCCTGCAGGAAGTGCAGAATCTCAGTATTTTCCGTCTCCAAAGCAGTTAAGAGCTATCTTCACGCTCGCCGAGCGTTAGAACAAATTTAAAGAACAAAACCTACCTGAAGACGAGCCCTGCACTCCTGCGGCGATACCCTCGGGTCCCTCACCCATTTCAGTTTCCCGAGGTGATTTCCGTGGTCCCTCGGAGGTAAGAGCCTCGGTCCGGTGGCCGAATCGCGGCAGGGACCTAGCCCCCGAGCGAGAAGGGTTTGGGCGCGGCATAGAGGCAGCCTCGGTCCGGAGCCGAATCGCGGCGAGGAGTTCGGGCGCGGCTGAGAGGCAGCAAGTGCACCGCCTCGAGCGCGGCGGTGAAGGTATTTACCCTCTCCCCCCGCAGCCGGAGACCGCCCGGGTCGAAACCGGGAAACGCCGAAGACCAGGTAAGGCGTACATCTTCTATTTAACCAGTCTCCGAAGATCGAGGAGGAGCAGGGTCTGCCCACGTGGAGACCCTCCAAGGAGGTCGCCATATTGCCCGCACGCTCGCCGTCGCCATCTTGGCCTTCTTCGCCGCCTGTCGCCCAATCGAGCGCACAAATTCAGCTAAGCGCATATTATAGGCGCCTGAAAATAGCTGGGCGCATATTTTAAGCTAGGCGCCCAATAATTGGGCGCGTATTATAGGCGCCGATTTTTTGGGCGCGCATTATAGGTGCACAAAATTGGGCGCATATTGTAGGCGCTGATAGTTGGGCGCGCATTATAGGCGCTCAAAATTTGGGTGCACATTAAGACTTCTGCGCATAAGCTTCGCGCACAGTACAAGATGCATACCTACGGCTTGGAGCATACCGGCGCGCATATACCAGATGCAATGGAGCACATAAGAGCTTACGGGTCCACAAAAGCGGCAACTCCAGAAATAGGCATAAAAGCCCAAGGCCTCTGCCCTGCATGCCACATCAGAGCTGCACAGAGCGAGGAAGCGGACACCCTGTGTGCACACTGTGAGGAGGCCCTGGGAGATCCAGGCCAGGGCCAGTCCCACCCCAGTCCCAGTGCTAGCTCCTCAGGGGGCACCCCGGACATAGCTGGCCCCAGTGAATCCCAGTGAATATTGAATTGTGATGGATCATGACCTGAATTTGACTATGACCTTGTTCTTATGACATTATAGTTCACTTGTTATTTGTTCCTATGCTTCTCTGCTCTCCTTATGGTTTTTTGTACCCCTTACCCTTACCCTTCCCCTGTTACTTGTAATTTCCGTTGCATTTGTTCCATGTAAACCGAGGTGATGTTTCGACTAACATCGGTATAGAAGATTTTTAAATAAATAAATAAATACCACAGACGGGGACCCCCAGGGAACCGGCGCCCCTCAACTTAGACCCGGCATCTATCTCCTGGGTGGAGTTATTTAAAGGGATTCACGCCTTTGTCAAGGTGCAGACTGAACCCCTGGCCGGCCATCCATATGCACCGGAAGACCCTCATGCCCCAGGACCCTCGAGGCCTAGGCACAGGCTCCCACCGCCCAGAAGCCCCACCTATGGGGACACGGATCTCTCCGAGGAAGAAGTCGAGCCCTTAGAGGAGGGAGAACTCCCCTCGGGAACGGAGCAGCATCGAACCATGAGACGCTTCTTCTCAAAGGATGAGCTTCCGGACCTGGTATCTCAATGCCTGTCGGAACTCGCCATCCCGGGCCAAGGCACCCCAGAGGAACCTAGAACGAGCCCCCTTCTGGAGGGCCTTCGACAGACGTCCCACCATTTTCCCCTCTTATAGGCGGCACAACAGCTAATTGACCTGGAGTGGAATGTGCCGGAATCCTCATTCAAAGGGGGTAGAGCCTTTCGGCCATGTACCCCCTGGACCCATCCAAGGAGCTTCTGGCGTGCCCCAAGGTGGACGCCATAGTTTGCGTGGTCGCTAAGCGCACCACCATACCAGCGGAAGGAGGAGCGGCCCTCAAGGATGCACACGACCGACGCCTGGAAGCCATACTGAAACAGTCTTTGAGGTGGCACCATGTTTCTACAAATTGCGACCTGCTGTACCATGGTGACACGTTCCTGTTTATCCCAAGCCAGGAACAACTCCCCGGGGGAAGACATGGAACCAGCACTTTCGTTCCTCACTGACGCTGCCTCTGATCTAGTATGCACGGCAGCCAGGGGAGTGTCATCCACAGTGGCAGCCAGGAGACAACTCTGGCTGCGAAACCGGTCGGCTAACGCCTCCTCCAAGACAAGCCTCACAAGAATGCCCTTCAGGGGATCCCTCCTGTTAGTCAGCGAACTAGAGAAGCTGGCTAACAGATGGGGCGACTCTCCAGTACCTCGTCTACCAGAAGACAAGACAGAGAGAAACCAGCGTTCCTTTCCCAGGCCCTCCAGAGGCAGAAGCTCACAGCGCTTCAACCCTTACAGGAACAACTACCAAAGCGCCCCGCCCTACGGGCAGGAACCAGTCCTTTCGAAACAAACACAGCAAGAGGGGAACCAGCTCGGGTCCAGGCCCCAGCCGCACCCCACAATGAGATTCAGCCGACCCATCCAAGGGAAGAAGCCATAGGGGGCAGACTAACCCTATTCTACCGCAGATGGGTCGAGATAACTTCGGACAAGTGGGTCCTAGCCGTCATCAGAGAAGGGTACTACCTGGACTTCCTTCGAACCCCTCCGGACAAGTTCGTGGAATCTCCCTGCCACGACCCCCTCAAGAGGGCGGCAGTGGAAGCTACTCTGTCCAGACTCCTGACCATTGAGGCCATAACCCAAGTACCAGCACGGGAAATAACTTCCGGGCATTACTCCATTTATTTCATCGTACCCAAGAAAGGGGGTACCTTCAGACCCATCCTGGACCTCAAGTCGGTGATCCGACACCTAAGGGTCTCAAGATTCCGAACGGAAACCCTGCGGTCAGTTATACGTGCAATACAGCCAGGAAAATACCTCACATCCCTGGATCTGTCGGAAGTCTACTTGCACATCCCAATCCATCAGGAACACCAGCGCTACCTACGCTTCAAGGTCCTGAATCATCACTATCAATTCCGGGCACTACCTTTCGGGTTAGCCACTGCACCGCGGACCTTCACCAAGGTAATAGTAGTGGTAACGGCGACACTCAGGAAGGAGGGAATCCTTGTTCATCCTTACCTGGACGACTGACTGAACAGAGCAAAATCACCGGAGGAGAGCCACCGAGCAACCAACAGAGTCATAACTCTACTGGAAAGCCTAAGATGGGTAGTCAATACAAACAAGAGCTCCCTACAGCCATCGCAGTCGCTGGAATACCTAGGAGTCAGATTCAACACCCAGGAGGACAAGGTCAGTCTGACCCCCACAAGGAGATCAAAGCTGCGGGACCGCCTCCAAACCCTGCTGAGCGCCACCCGGCCTACAGCATGGGATTACCTACAAGTCCTCGGTCTAATGGCATCCACATGTGAAGTGGTACCATGGGCGCGTGCCCACATGAGACCCTTGCAGCGCTCACTCCTATCACGGTGGAGTCCACGATCCCAGAACTACACCGTACATCTACCTCTACCGACCACATTTCGGACCCAGCTAAGGTAGTGGCTACAGTCCAACCACATGAGCCGGGGATCTAGAATATCCTCCCCGACCTGGACCCTGCTCACCACAGATGCCAGCCTACACGGATGGGGAGCACACTGCGAAGAGCTAACCGCCCAAGGACTAGAGGCACGGGCAGTCCGGCTAGCCTGCCTGCGGTTTGCCCACAGACGTCGAAACAAAGCGGTCAGAGTGATGTCTGACAACGCCTCCACGGTGGACTACATCAACAGGCAGGGCGGAACCAGAAGCCAACAGGTATCCTTAGAAATAGCCCCCCTGATGATCAGTGGGGGACCCCAGATCCAACGCCCAAGTACCCAGATACTTCCATCGCAGGCGAGATCCGCAGTCCCAAGGAATCGACGCCCTGGTACAGACCTGGCCACCGGGGGCCCTCCTATACGCATTTTCCCCATGGCCCCTGCTGGGCGCAATCATTAACAAGGCTCAGCAACGCAGAGGTCTAGTTCTTCTGGTGGCCCCGGACTGGCCAAGAAGACCCTGGTACGCAGACATGAGAAGACTACTGGCAGGGGACCCTCTACCCCTGCCCCCACACAGGGACCTACTACAACAAGGTCCCATCCTTCACGAGGATCCAGCTCAATTCTCTCTTACAGTCTGGCCATTGAGAGGGCCGACTGAGGAAGAGGGGATACTCGGGGGGCAGTAATAGACACCCTACTCCGAGCACGCAAGTTCTCCACATCGCTAACATATATAAGGATCTGGAGAGTATTTGATGCCTGGTGCGAAGATCACAACATCGAACCACACTCCTCTAAAGTCCCCATAATTTTGGAATTCTTACAGAATGGACTCCAGCAGGGCCTGTCCCTCAACTCAATCAAGGTACAGATGGCAGTGCTGTCATGCTACGGCCCCAGGAACAAGGGCGACAGCATAGCCACGCATCCAGACATATCAAGATTCCTGAAAGGGCTCAAACACATTCGCCCACCACTAAGGTGACCAGTGCACCAGTGGAACCTCAACCTCGTCATGGAATTCCTAGCGGGACCCGCCTTCAGACCCCTCCGAGGCCTGTCTCTCTGTCTACTAACCCTAAAGATGGTGTTCTTGCTGGCCGTATGCTCGGCCCGCCGCATTTCAGAGCTACAAGCACTGACCTGCCGTGATCCATTTCTCAGAATCACCCCGGGGACCATCCATCTACGCACGTCCCCTCCTTCCTCCCCAAAGTGGTCTCACACCTCCACCTCACCCAAACCATTTCATTACCAACGATGGAAGGTTTGAAGAAGTCTGAAGAAGGCCGGTCTTTACGCCATCTCGACATCGGTAGACTACTATCCAGATTCCTGGAAATGTCAGAACCGGGACGAAAGACGGACCACCTGTTCGTCCTGCACAGCGGGAAGAAGCAAGGGGAAGCGACCTCACGGGCAACCATTGCTCGCTGGATCAAAGAAGTCATCAAGGCGGCCTACGTAGGAGCGGGAAAACCACCACCTCTACAGGTCAAGGCCCATTCCACCAGAGCCCAGGCAGTTCCCTGGGCAGAAACTAGAATGCTGTCACCTGCCGAGATCTGCAGGGCGGCTACATGGTCCTCCATCCATACTTTCTCCAGATTCTACCGTCTGGACGTTCAGGCTCAGGAGGACACGGCATTTGCAAGGGCAATACTAAGTGGACCACGGGCAGCCTCCCACCCGGTTCGGGAGTAGCTTTTATACATCCCATTGGTCCTGAGTCCATCTGCTACACGCTAGGAAATGGAGAAATTACTTACCTGATAATTTCGTTTTCCTTAGTGTAGACAGATGGACTCGGCATCCCACCCTTGGCTGCCGTTACGCATGGTCTTTCAAATAATTCAAGGGTAAGCCATGTTTTCATTTACCTAGGGTATCCACCCATCCGGGTGTCGGCGCTTTCCAGTTGAGTACACTGGCGGTCTCCAGCTATAGTCAATCAACCAGTTCAAGTTAATCAAGTTAATCAAGTTTGAACATTTTAACCAAGTTATGAAGTTATTCAAGTTAACCAAATTATTAAGTTAATCAGTCAGTCACACATATATCCACAATGCTTTTCGAGGAGAATACTGAAGAGCTGCACTTCCTGCAGGGGTATATGTACTAGGGGCTGACATCAGATTGAAATCTGATCCGTCTCCAACTGCTAGCAGAAATACACTATACCCATTGGTCCTGAGTCCATCTCTCTACACTAAGGAAAACAAAATTATCAGGTAAGTAATTTCTCCATTGTACCTGAAGACTGGAGGATAGCCATTGTAACCCCAATATTTAAAGAGGGCTTCAGGGGCGATCCGGGAAACTACGGACCGGTTAGCCTGACTTCAGTGCCAGGAAAAATAGTGGAAAGTGTTCTAAACATCAAAATCACAGAACACATAGAAAGTCATGGTTTAATGGAACAAATTCAGCATGGCTTTACCCAAGGCAAGTCTTGCCTCACAAATCTGCTTCACTTTTTTGAAGGAGTTAATAAACATGTAGATAAAGGTGAACCAGTAGATGTAGTGCACTTGGATTTTCAGAAGGTGTTTGAGAAAGGTTCCTCATGAGAGGCTTCTAGGAAAAGTAAAAAGTCATGGGATAGGTGGTGATGGCCTTTCGTGGATTACAAACTGGCTAAAAGACAGGAAATGGAGTAGGGTTAAATGGACAATTTTCTCAGTGGAAGGGAGTGGACAGTGGATTGCCTAAGGGATCTGTATTGGGACCCTTACTTTTCAATATATTTATAAATGATCTGGAAAGAAATTCGACAAGTGAGGTAATCAAATTTGCAGATGACACAAAATTGTTCAGAGTAGTTAAATCACAAGCAGATTGTGATAAATTGGAGGAAGACCTTGTGAGACTGGAAAATTGGGCATCCAAATGGCAGATGAAATTTAATGTGGACAAGTGCAAGGTGATGCATATAGGGAAAAATAACCCATGCTATGGTTACACAATGTTAGTTCCATATTAGGTGCTACCACCCAAGAAAGAGATCTAGGCGTCATAGTGGATAACACATTGAAATCATCGGTTCAGTGTGCTGCGGCAGTCAAAAAAGCAAACAGAATGTTGGGAATTATTAGAAAGGGAATGTTGAATAAAACAGAAAATGTCATAATGCCTCTGTGTCGCTCCATGGTACCATACTGTGTACATTCCTGGTTGCCGCATCTCAAAAAAGATATAATTGCGATTGAGAAGGTACAGAGAAGGGCGACCAAAATGATAAGGGGAATGGAACAGCTCCACTATGAGGAAAGACTAAAGAGTTTAGGATTTTTCAGCTTGGAGAAGAGACGGCTGAGGGGGGGATATGATAGAGGTGTTTAAAATCATGAGAGGTCTAGAACGGGTAGATGTGAATTGGTTATTTACTCTTTCAGATAATAGACTAGGAAGCACTGCATGAAGTTACATGTGGCACATTTAAAACTAATCAGAGAAAGTTCTTGTTCACTCAATGCACAATTAAACTCTGGAATTTGTTGCCAGAGGATGTGGTTAGTGCAGTTAGTATAGCTGTGTTTAAAAAGGGATTGGATAAGTTCTTGGAGGAGAAGTCCATTACCTGCTATTAATTAAGTTGACTTAGAAAATAGCCACTGCTATTACTAGCAACAGTACCATGGAATAGACTTAATTTTTGGGTACTTGCCAAGTTCTTATGGCCTGGATTGGCCACTGTTGGAAACAGGATGCTGGGCTTGATGGACCCTTGGTCTGACCCAGCAAGGCATGTTCTTATGTTCTTACTCACAAGGAGGGCAAGACGTTGGAGAATTCCAAATGCCTGATACCGCAGCAGGCATTAAGAGGGTTCACAAGCTCTGATAAAAGGCAAAGAACCACAAGAGGAGCACTGCTACATCAGATCTCTCAAGCCATGTGGGACCAAAAGGGGATACTTTTTCTGACCATGATTCGTCATCCCTGTCACCCCCTCGAGCGCACTCCAATGCTTCCTTGGGCTCTTCACAGAGTGGGAAAACTGGTCTTCTCTGGCCTCTCAAAATAGCTGCTTCGAAGATGAATCCTCACCTTTTCTTCTATTCAGGCCTGCACCTTCCTTCATCCTGATGGCAGCCATACTGCCTCAGAATTGCCCAATGGATCTTTCATCCATTTCTCCTCTTCGCACAGGAGCTCATGAACGCAGCTTGGTCCCGCAGGAAGGGGTGCCCCCTTTATTCCCGGGCTTCTGGTCCAACCAGTCATTTGGAGCAAACTTCATCTGTCCTCAGGAATTTCTTCTCTTCTTTGCAACCTCAGATGCATGCACCATCTTCACATCCTCCATCAAAATCAAGGAGGCTGTCATGCCCTCAAAAACCTACAACCCTTTCCCATGAAAGTCCGAGATCTCCACCGTTGGAAGATCTTCTTCCTTTACTTGACCCAGAAGCAGAACACTGCCTGCTTCCTTCACCGTGATCTGAGGTTCCATTAGACAAATCACCAGTGGATTCACCAAGCAGCTCAACGGGGATTCCATCCACCTCATAAGAACATAAGAACATAAGAAATTGCCATGCTGGGACAGACCAAGGGTCCATCAAGCCCAGCATCCTGTTTCCAACAGAGGCCAAAAACCAGGCCACAAGAACCTGGCAATTACCCAAACACTAAGAAGAACCCATGCTACTGATGCAATTAATAGCAGTGGCTATTCCCTAAGTATAATTGATTAATAGCCATTAATGGACTTCTCCTCCAAGAACTTATCCAAACCTTTTTTGAACCCAGCTACACTAACTGCACTAACTACCTTCTCTGGCAACAAATTCCAGAGCTTTATTGTGCGTTGAGTGAAAAAGAATTTTCTCCGATTAGTCTTAAATGTGTTACTTGCTGGCATTTGACTCCAACTAGACTACACCGCTGCTACCCCAGAGTGGATCCCCACTGCTGGCGCAATTGTCGTCAAATTGGAACATATATACACATGTGGTGGGACTGTGAATTCATTCAGCCTCTTTGGTCTTATGTATCCCGGTTACTGTCTGAACTCTTCCAAGCTCCTTGTGCCCTGACCGTGGCACAAGCGCTCCTATTTTTTACGGATGACTCCCGGTTCCGGCTCAAACCTTCATGCAACAGGTTTGCACGGCTACTAAAATGGAGATTGCTTACCATTGGAAACGTACTCATCCCCCCACATCGGAGGAACTTTTACAACGCCTGGATAGGGCCTGTACTCTTTATCGTCTCACGGCTTTGAAGCACCACCGCCTTGCCAAATTCAACCAAGTTTGGGGTCCTTACATATATTGGAGACCTTTGACTTTCACGACCTAATCATAGGCTGACTTTTCAGTTTTAGGTTTAATCGAATCGTTTACTACCATGCTGACGGTGAATGTGCTGTATGGAGAGATGACTTCTTGACTGCTCAGAGTTCTATTGCCAACACATAGCATGCGGGGAGGGTGGGGGGCGGGGGAATAACTTGGAACACTTTGGAGTTTTCTTATATTATAGTGTGTTATTTAGTGATGCTTACTAGAAAATATGCTGTTCTGCTTGTACATGTTTTTCCTGTTATCACTTATCTATAACAGCAATAAAAAACTGTTAATAAAAAAAAAAAAAAAAAATGTGTTACTTGCTAACTTCATGGAATGCCCCCTAGTCCTTCTATTATTCGAAAGTGTAAATAACCGAGTCACATCTACTCGTTCAAGACCTCTCATGATCTTAAAGACCTCTATCATATCCCCCCTCAGCCGTCTCTTCTCCAAGCTGAACAGCCCTAACCTCTTCAGCCTTTCCTCATAGGGGAGCTGTTCCATCCTCTTTATCATTTTGGTTGCCCTTCTCTGTACCTTCTCCATCGCAACTATATCTTTTTTGAGATGCGGCGACCAGAATTGTACACAGTATTCAAGGTGCGGTCTCACCATGGAGCGATACAGAGGCATTATGACATTTTCCGTTCTATTAACCATTCCCTTCCTAATAATTCCTAACATTCTATTTGCTTTTTTGACTGCTGCAGCACACTGAGCCGACGATTTTAAAGTATTATCCACTATGATGCCTAGATCTTTTTCCTGGGTGGTAGCTCCTAACATGGAATCTAACATCGTGTAACTACAGCAAGGGTTATTTTTCCCTATGTGCATCACCTTGCACTTGTCCACATTAAATTTCATCTGCCATTTGGATGCCCAATCTTCCAGTCTTGCAAGGTCCTCCTGTAATGTATCACAGTCTGCATGTGATTTAACTACTCTGAATAATTTTGTATCATCCGCAAATTTGATAACCTCACTCGTCGTATTCCTTTCCAGATCATTTATATATATATTGAAAAGCACCGGTCCCAATACAGATCCCTGAGGTACTCCACTGTTTACCCTTTTCCACTGAGAATATTGACCATTTAATCCTACTCTCTGTTTCCTGTCTTTTAACCAGTTTGTAATCCACGAAAGGACATCGCCTCCTATCCCATGACTTTTTAGTTTTCGTAGAAGCCTCTCATGAGGGACTTTGTCAAACGCCTTCTGAAAATCCAAATACACTACATCTACCGGTTCACCTTTATCCACATGTTTATTAACCCCTTCTGGAACCTCTCTGGAAGAATCTCCTGAGCACACCTCTGCACTGGAAGATCTAACCTATTCCAGATTTGTGGAGAAGGTCGGAACCATCTTGAATATGGAAGCTCATAAAATACCAGGCCTATGCTCTGAGGTGTTAGGCATCCTAAACATTCTGGATATTTCTGTGGAGCCCATGGGCCCTGCCTTCACATGCCGTATTAGATGCGGTTCTAATGAAGACATGGGAGTCCCCTCCCTTTTCCGGATTACCAGTGGCTAGGAAACTAGACTTCATGTTTTGTCTAAAAAAAATCCCCAGACTATGGTATAGTGCAGTTACCTCATGCCTCAGTTGTTGGGGAGCCCACAATGAAAAAGGCTAAGAAATCTAGACGCCATTCAAATGCACCACCCGGCAGAGCCACAAAATCTTAGACTTCACCTGCAAAGTTTTTCATGGCTCAGTGCTGTGGTCTGCTCTAGAACAGAACAGCACCAGTTTTAAATGATGCAATATCTCTACAAGAGTGTGCAGAAACTAAAGCCTTTCATTCAGTCTGACACAGGGGAGGAGATACTGCAGCCTCGCCATGGTTTAGAGGAGGTTCTTAAACATCTTCATGATCAGTCTGAGACCACCTTTTTAGTGGTGAAATGACTTTTCTTCTGGAGATTCTTTTATCAGTCACAAACTGATTATATATACAATTGGGATTGTTACAAGTGCTAACTATTGTGGTATCATCTTAAGATTATTTCTGAACTCTTTGGATCAAGACTTGAGGCTAGGAAATAAACTTCTGGTCAGTAACTCTGGTAAAAGAAAAAAAACAGCATAATCCCAAACTATTTCAGCTAAATCAGAGGACTATATGTAATGAATGACTTGCATACCTAGAGATAATTAAGTTCTATTTTAATTAAAATGAATAGATATTTTTATATGCAGATACAAGAAGCACAATAGCAACAGCTGGAGGGTTAGCGCCAATAGTAGCCAAACTTGACAATATAACATTTGAGGGGTTTCAGAGATTCGTTTGGAGCAGTTACATAAACACACAATAAATATTGCAAATTACTATAAAATGTTTTCTGAATAATATGTAAAGTGGAAAAGTCTGCTTTTTTAAGTCAGATTATATTGCTTGCATTTTTTGCACTTTCTGTTGTACATGCTATAACAGGCTGAATTTAGTGACATTTTTGGTTTTGACTTTTCAGCTTGTGATGGAATAACTCCCTTATTTCTTTTATTTTTATTCTCCTTTAGGTGCTGGAAAATTACTCTGATGCTCCCATGACCCCAAAACAGATTTTGCAAGTTATAGAAGCAGAAGGACTGAAGGAAATGAGGCAGGTGTTTGTGCTTTTTGTAAGACAGTGGCATGGATGCTTGCATGATAAATTGGATAGGTATTTTGTGGGGGTAAGCCAGGCTGCTGAAATCTTGAGCACCAGTTCACTATGGGGCATTGAGCAAGAAGGCTGAAAAATGATTCCTGGGCCTCCATTTAGAAGGAAAAACAGCTTTCCTCATCCGGGAGGGGAAGGCAGAGTGAGAGAGTATAGTGCTGGAGGAAGGGAAAGCAAGGGGATGCTTGCTGGCAAAGGGGTAAAGGCTGAAAGAATAATGTAGGGGCCGTGGGGGAGTGGGAGAAGGCAGACTAACAGGGAACATCTGAAGAGGAGGAGAAGCCTGAGAGTGGGTGAGGAGATAAGGGTATGCAGGGGATAGAGAAGGCAGAGCATGAAGGGGTGGGGGAGGAGAAGGATTAAAGTGGGTGTGGGCTGGATAAGGGTTATGATGAAAGAGTAAAGGAGGGGGAACAGAGTAGTGGGTTGGGGAAACTGAAAGGAGAGAGTAAGTGGAAGATGGGTCTAATGAAGAGAGGGAGAGATGGAGGTGAGACTAGAAAAGGGCAGCATAGGTGAGAGCTGTGAGAAAGATATTGGAAAGGGAAATAGGGTGAGGGGCATGGAAAATGTGGCAAGAGATGGAGAGGTGAAAATGGGATAGAAAGAAATAGAAAAGAGGAATGAAAAGTAAAGTAGGAAGAAATGTCAGAGTTAGGAGAGGTGATAGAAAGAAAAATGAGAAAGTAATCAGAAGATAAATATGGAGAAGGATAAAACAGTACAATGAGGAAAGCATGGACAACAAAAGCAAAAGTTTATTTTCAATTGTATTTTGTGCCTTGATTTTTTTAACTTGTAGTTTTTAAATTATTCTTAATGTATATGTAATTAGATAACCAGAGTAGAACAGTGCCACTTATCTTTAAATCTATCAACTTTTATTTTTAATATTTTCAAGAGTAGGAGTTGTGATCCAGTAACTTCTAAGACGCATTAGAGGAGTTAGTGAATGAGAAGGGGCACAAAGAGGAAGAGTTGGAAGGGTGGGAAAGATAAAGAAGATAACGCAGTGGGTTACAAAAGATGCTGTAACAAGCTGGGACCGGAGAAAAAGGGGGAACACAAGGATGCATATTGAGGGAGGAGATGGTTGTGGGAAAACTGAGACCAGAGGAGGAGCATAGAGAGCAACTGGGAGTGGGACAGAAAGAGGAGACATTTTTATCTAATTTGTAGGGTCGTCCTCATCACCTCCCCTATGCAACTGTTCAGGGGCCTAGACTGTGCTGAGCTTGTCTAGCAGCCAGTACAGAGTTGAACTAGTTCATTTGTTTTGTAAGAATTTTTGGTCTTGTTCCTAGATTTTGAGCAGAATTTGAAACAGCCCTGGAACAAGCATGAATAGGATTATAAATGCATGTTTCCTGGCGTGTAGCCAGATGGACTCAGAACGAATGGGTATAGTATGCTCGTGCTAGCAGTTGGAGACGGATCTGACGTCAGCACGGGTGTATATATACCCCCACAGGAAGCGTAGCAACTTAGTAATTTCCGTCTCCAAAGCAGTTTGGAGAGCCTGCACACTTGCGGAGCGTGTTTTCCAAATCTACTTTCTACTTTTCTTTTTTTCTAACAACTTCTACAGCATAGAGCCCCGCACTCCTGCGGTGATACCCTAAGGTCCCTCCCCCAGTAGAGTTTCCCGGGGTGATTTCCGTGATCCCCCGGAGGTTTAAGTCCTCGGTCCGGTGGCCGAATCGCGGCAGGGACACAGCCCCCTGGCGAGGTTCGGGTGAGGCTTACGAGGCGCCTCGGTCCCGGCGTGGACGAGGCAGCGGGTGCATATCCTCAAACGCAGCGGTGAAGGTATTTCCCCTCTCCCACCACAGCCGGAGACCGCCCGGGTTCCAGCCGGGAAGCGCCGAGGATCAGGTAAGGTGTACGGCTTTTACTTCTGGTCTCCGAGGAACCGAGGCACGCCGTGGAGGGCGCCATTTTGTGGCCTTGTTCAGGTATTGAGCGCCTGTAATAGGCGCATATTCTATTCCTCCTTGTGCGTATATTGCTAACCGCTTATTGCGGAGAGCATATTGAATGACATTGAGCGTGTATTGCTAACCGCTTATTGCTGAGAGCATATTGAATACCATTGAGCGTGTATTGCTAACCGCCTATTGCTGAGAGCATATTGAATGACATTGAGCGAGTATTGCTAACCGCTTATTGCGGAGAGCATATTGAATGACATTGAGCGAGTATTGCTAACCGCTTATTGCGGAGAGCATATTGAATGACATTGAGCGAGTATTGCTAACCGCTTATTGCTGAGAGCATATTGCATACCATTGAGCGTGTATTGCTAACCGCTTATTGCTGAGAGCATATTGCATACCATTGAGCGTATATTGCATATTGCATTATTGTGCGCCTGTTGTATTAAGCGCATATTGCTGCCGCATATTATTATTGTGCGCCTGTTGTATTCCGCGCATATTGCTGCCGCATATTATTATTGTGCGCCTGTTGTATTAAGCGTATATTGCTGCCGCATATTATTATTGTGCGCTTGTTGTATTAAGCGCATATTGCTGCCGCATATTATTATTGTGCGCCTGTTGTATTAAGCGCATATTGCTGCCGCCGATTAGTACTAAGCGCCTGATGTGCTAAGCGCGCATATTGCTGCCGCATATTATTCAATGGAACAGAAAGCCTCAGCGTCTTCAGCGGGGGCGCCTCCTGCCTCCGGCATTAAAGCTCTCGGCTTCTGCTCCGCATGCCAGCTTAGAGCCACGCACAGTGAAGAGCCAGACTCCCTTTGTGCCCAATGTGAGGAGGCAGTGGGACCCTCGGGCCAGGACCAGTCTCAGCCACGATTTGCTGACAATTCCCCAGGGGCTACCCCGGATTTAGCGGTCAGTCTCGACCAATCGGGAATCCCGGGGGATCTTGTACCCCGGCGATTAGAGGCTGCTTCAATTTCCTGGGTGGATCTCTTTAAGGGGATTCATGCCTTTGTACAGATGCAAACGGCTTCCCATCCAGGCCCTGCGGTTCCAGTTGTTTCTGCTGTTTCTGCGGTCCCTGCGGTGCCTGCGACTGCGGCGGCCGCTGCGGTGGCGGCTCCCGTGGATCCTGTTCCTGGACCCTCATGCCCTTATCGTGAGCGGGACCTCCCGCCGCTGGACAGTCCAGATCAGTCAGACCAGGAGGTTTCACTGGACGAGTCTGAACTCCCGGACGAGGGGGAACTTCCCCCAGGGATTGAGCCATATAGAACCATGAGGCAGTTCTTCCCTAAGGAGGATCTCTCGGACCTGGTGTCCCAGTGCCTGGCGGAGTTGGATATTACAGGTCCCAGCGCTACAGTGCCCTCTGCGCAGAACCCCCTGCTGGAAGGTCTTCGTCCTACAGCCCGCCATTTTCCATTCTTGCAAGCAGCACAACAACTGATAGATTTAGAATGGGCTGCACCAGCAGCCGCATTCAAAGGGGGTCGGGCCCTGACGGGCATGTACCCACTGGCGCCGGCTATCCAGGAGCTGCTGGCGTGCCCTCAGGTGGACGCCTTGATTAGCGCTGTGGTCAAGCGCACTACCATTCCAGTTGAAGGGGGGGCGGCCCTCAAGGAGCCTCATGACCGGCGACTGGACACCATTCTGAAACAGACTTTTGAGGTGGCAGCTCTATCTTTGCGGATCGCAACCTGCTGCACAGTGGTGACGCGTGCCTGTTTGTCACAGGTCAGGAACAACGCTCCAGCAGCAGACATGGAGTCCGCTCTCTCGTTCCTCACGGATGCTGCATCAGACCTAGTCCGAACAACAGCCAAGGGGATCTCATCCTCCGTAGCTGCCAGGAGGCAGCTCTGGATCCGGAAATGGTCAGCTAATGCACCTTCAAAGACACGCCTCACCGCTCTTTCCTTTTTGGCAGCGACCTTGATAAACTGGCCAGCACATGGGGCGCTTCTCCAGTACCTCGACTGCCGGAAGATCGGTTCAGGAGGAATCAGCGCGCCTTTCCAAGGCCCTCCAGGGGTAGAAGCTCCCAGCGCTTCATTCCCTACAGGAGTCGCTACCAGGCACCTCGTCCTCAGGCCAGGAACCAGGCCTTTCGGACCAAGCAGCGCAAGAGGGGAGCAGGCCCGGGCTCCGGTCCCGGCCGCGCCTCACAATGAGAATCCGCCGATCCATGTGGAGGACGGAGCCATAGGGGGCAGGTTAACCCTCTTCTACCCCAGATGGGTCGAGATTACGTCGGACCAGTGGGTCCTCGCCATCATCCGAGAGGGGTATTATCTGGACTTGGACTTTCATCATCTCCCTCCGGACAAGTTTGTGGAATCTTCCTGTCCCACACACAAGAAGGCAGCATTGGAAGCTACCCTGGCGAGACTCCTGTCCTTGAAAGCCATCATCCCAGTACCTGCCTGGGAAGTGAATTCTGGACACTATTCCATTTATTTCATGGTACCCAAGAAAGGGGGCACCTTTCGGCCCGTACTGGACCTCAAGTCGGTCAATCAATACTTACGGGTCCCGAGGTTTCGCATAGAAACTCTACGGTCCGTCAAGACCGCAGTACAGCCAGGAGAATTCCTCACGGCCTTAGACCTGTCAGAAGCCTACCTGCATATCCCGATCCATCCGGATCATCAGCGCTACCTACGCTTCAAGGTTCTAGGACGCCACTTCCAGTTCCGGGCTCTGCCCTTCGGGTTGGCCACGTCACCGCGGACCTTCACCAAGGTGGTCGTAGTGGTAGCAGCGGCACTCAGGCGGGAAGGAATTCTGGTCCTTCCCTACCTAGACGACTGGCTGATCAGGGCGAAATCTCGAGAGGAGAGCCATCGGACAACCGACAGAGTGATCGCCCTTCTGGAAAGCTTGGGCTAGGTAATCAACCTCAGCAAGAGTTGCCTACAGCCTTCCCAGTCACTGGAATACCTGGGAGTACAGTTCGACACCCGGGCAGACACAGTCAGTCTCACTGCCAAGAGAAAGTTGAAACTTCAGCAGCATATCCAGTACTTGATGGGAGCCAGTCGGCCCATAGCTTGGGATTATCTGCAGGTTCTCGGTCTCATGGCATCCACCCTGGAAGTGGTACCTTGGGCAAGGGCCCATATGAGACCTCTACAGCACTCCCTGCTCTCTCGCTGGAGCCCCCGGCTACGGAACTATTCCACGCACCTACTTCTGCCGGCCAGAGTACGGACCCAGTTACGGTGGTGGTTGCAGTCCAACCACATGAGCAGGGGGTCGAAGATGTCCTCCCCCACGTGGACTCTGCTCACCACATATGCCAGCCTGAGCGGCTGGGGAGCACACTGCGAAGAACTCACTGCACAAGGGCGGTGGAACAGAGAGGAGTCAGCGTGGAACATCAACCGTCTAGAGGCCCGGGCAGTCCGATTGGCATGCCTTCGATTTGCTCACAGACTGAAGAACAGAGCAGTCAGAGTGATGTCCGACAACGCCACCATGGTGGCATACATCAATCGTCAGGGCGGAACCAGAAGCCGACAGGTATCGCTTGAGATCGCCCTACTGATGGCTTGGGCAGAGGCGAATCTTCAGGACATCTCCGCCGTCCACATTGCCGGGAAGGGCAACATCACGGCAGACTTCCTCAGCAGAGAAAGCCTAAATCCGGGAGAGTGGCAGCTGTCACCCACAGCCTTCCAGATGATTGTGGATCACTGGGGGATTCCGGACATGGATTTACTGGCGGACAAGTCCAACGCTCAAGTACCCAGATACTTCAGCCGCAAGCGCGACCCGTTCGCACACGGAATCAATTCCCTGGTTCAGCCATGGCCTCCAGGGACTCTGCTATACGCTTTTCCTCCGTGGCCTCTGCTGGGCGCCATCATCCACAAGATTCAGAAACACCGGTGCCTAGTTCTTCTAGTGGCACCAGACTGGCCAAGAAGACCCTGGTACGTGGACATGAGAAGACTACTGGCAGGGGAGCCTCTTCCCCTGCCTCCTCTCCGGGACCTTCTACGTCAAGGTCCCAGCCTCCTCAAGGATCCTGCTCAATTCTCTCTTACATTGAGAGGGCTAGACTCTCTTACATTGAGAGGGCTAGACTGAAGAAAAGCGGTTACTCGGAGCCCGTGATAAATAAACTCCTTCGAGCTCGCAAGTTTTCCACTTCCCTCACCTACATAAGGATCTGGAGAGTATTCGAAGCATGGTGCGACACTCATGGCACCAATCCACATGCGACTACAATCCCTATTGTGTTGGATTTCCTGCAAGATGGACTTCAGAAGGGTCTCTCCCTCAGCTCCATCAAGGTTCAGGTGGCTGCGCTGTCTTGCTACGGTCCCAGGAGGGATGGCAAGACTATTGCCAAGCACCCAGATGTTTCGCGTTTCCTGAAAGGAGTCAAGCATATTCGTCCGCCACTGAAGTGGCCTGTGCCCTTATGGAACCTCAATCTTGTTTTGGATTTCATCGCGGGATCCACCTTCAGACCCCTTCGGGGCCTGTCTCTCCCTTCTCTAACCTTGAAGATGGTGTTCTTGCTGGCTGTATGTTCAGCACGCCGCATCTCAGAGCTACAAGCACTGTCCTGCCGTGATCCCTTTCTCAGAATCACTCCTGAGGCTATCCATCTTCGGACGGTTCCCTCCTTTCTACCTAAAGTGGTTTCACGGTTTCATCTTAACCAAACCATATCCTTGCCTACCACGGCGGGTTTGAAGAAATCTGAAGAAGGACGTTTATTACGCCATCTCGACATTGGCAGAGTGCTGCCCAGATATCTGGAAGTGACACAAGAACTACGAAAGACGGACCATCTGTTCGTCCTGCACAGCGGGATGAAGCAAGGTGAAGCGGCCTCGCGGCCCACCATCGCCCGCTGGATTAAAGAAGTTATCAGAGCAGCTTACGTGGAGGCTGGGAAGTCTCCGCCTCTACAAGTCAAGGCTCATTCTACCAGAGCACATGCGGCATCTTGGGCAGAATACAGGATGCTGTCGCCTGCAGAAATCTGTAAAGCGGCGATGTGGTCCTCCCTCCATACCTTTTCCAGGTTCTACCGTCTGGATGTCCAGGCCAGGGAGGACTCAGCATTTGAGAGGGCGGTACTACATGGTCCTCAGGCAGCCTCCTGCCCAGGCTGGGAGTAAAGCTTTTGTACATCTTCTGAGTCCATCTGGCTAAACGCCAGGAAATGTTGAGATTACTTACCTGATAATCTCCTTTTCCTTAGTGTAGACAGATGGACTCAGCATCCCGCCCAGCTGCCTGTGTACATGGGTTTCACCGATTCAAGGTAAGCCATGTCATCTGCTTCCATAAGAGCGTACACTCTACCGGGTGTCAACGCCTTCCGGTTGGGAATGCTGGCGGTCTCCAGCTACTATCAATCGGTCAGGGGAATCCTGTTTCACTATTTCACTGAGCGTCAGTACACACAACCATAACAGCTTTTGCAAGGAAGATTACTAAGTTGCTAAGCTTCCTGTGGGGGTATATATACACCCGTGCTGACGTCAGATCCGTCTCCAACTGCTAGCACGAGCATACTATACCCATTCGTTCTGAGTCCATCTGTCTACACTAAGGAAAAGGAGATTATCAGGTAAGTAATCTCAACATTTCTTAGCATCCAGCCAGATGAATCCAGAACAAGTGGGTTATGCACTCCTACCAGCGGATGGAGACGGAGCAAACTGAAGTCACAGCATATATATATATCACAAAAATCACTCCCTATGGAGAATGGAAAAAAGCACCTCAATCTGTATTGTTATAAACACCATAAATCAGGAATTTTTCATTTGTTATATGTAAAAAAAAATTTTATTACTTCAATTATAAATTTTATAAAAACATTCTCATATCCAATATTTGTCACAATTTTTTTATATAATTCAATTGTTACTTTATATAAAACAACTCATTCAATAATGTGTAAAAAAAAACTAAATGCATCACTGTTCACAGCCCCTACCTCTATGCTGCTACTAAGCTCAAACTGACCCTCAAATGTCAGGTTCTTGTGGCCTGGTTTGGCCTCTATTGGAAACAGGATGCTGGACTTGATGGACCCTTGGTCTGACCCAGCATGGCAATTTCTTATGTTCTTATGTTTCTTATGTCTCCTTCTAAACCATGCAATTTTAATCACTGTTGATAAACATAATGAATTAAATTAATCTCTTCATTGATCATCATATCATATCTGCTGCAGCAGTCAAAAAAGCAAATAGAATGTTAGGAATTATTAGGAAGGGAATGGTTAATAGAACGGAAAATGTCATAATGCCTCTGTATCGCTCCATGGTGAGACCGCACCTTGAATACTGTGTACAATTCTGGTCGCCGCATCTCAAAAAAGATATAGTTGCGATGGAGAAGGTACAGAGAAGGGCAACCAAAATGATAAAGAGGATGGAACAGCTCCCCTATGAGGAAAGGCTGAAGAGGTTAGGGCTGTTCAGCTTGGAGAAGAGACGGCTGAGGGGGGATATGATAGAGGTCTTTAAGATCATGAGAGGTCTTGAACGAGTAGATGTGACTCGGTTATTTACACTTTCGAATAATAGAAGGACTAGGGGGCATTCCATGAAGTTAGCAAGTAACACATTTAAGACTAATCGGAGAAAATTCTTTTTCACTCAACGCACAATAAAGCTCTGGAATTTGTTGCCAGAGAAGGTAGTTAGTGCAGTTAGTGTAGCTGGGTTCAAAAAAGGTTTGGATAAGTTCTTGGAGGAGAAGTCCATTAATGGCTATTAATCAATTATACTTAGGGAATAGCCACTGCTATTAATTGCATCAGTAGCATGGGTTCTTCTTAGTGTTTGGGTAATTGCCAGGTTCTTGTGGCCTGGTTTTTGGCCTCTGTTGGAAACAGGATGCTGGGCTTGATGGACCCTTGGTCTGACCCAGCATGGCAATTTCTTATGTTCTTATGTTCTTATATCCACATGAGAACTTTTTTACCAACATTCATTTGAAAATGCAATGTAACATTGCATCCCCCATTTTATAATTCATCAATTATCATGTAAATATAGAAAATGTAACAAGTAGTTCAATTCCCATCTGTGGTGTTCCTGATTATGTTAAATCCTTTCCCATCAAGGCCCTTGTTTCGCCTTCTTAGCTTCTTCACTGGAACTTTCAAAAGGAACGATCAACAGCAAGTAAATCCCCCAAACGATTAATTCTTAAAAATCTGAACTCACTCCCACCTTATCAAGGGGCGAGTCAGAAAAATCACTATTGCCTCGTGGCTAGATCAATCAGCTTCAATTGTCAACACAATTCACATTTCCCAAACCCGTTAGTTCACTGGCAAGACCAATCTCTTCAGCTGTATCGGGCTACTTGTAATAGAGCTGAGTGCCTCATATAAAGTATGAAATTGAAGATAACCTCAAAATGGACAAAAATTGTTCCAAAAGATTGAAGAATAAAGAGACTCAATTTCCAACTGGCGCTCTCTCCATAAGCCATCCTAATCAAATGCCAGGATGTCTTCTCTTTTAGTATGCTCCCAAGCTGGTTTCTTTCAGCGTTCATCAGTATCTATCTATCTATCCATCCATCCCAGGACAAGCAGGATGCTAGTCCTCACATATAGGTGACATAATTGATGGAGCCCTGGTACGGAAAACTTTGTCAAAGTTTCTAGAAACTTTTGACTGGTCCTGTGAGGCCACTGAGCATGCCCAGCATGCCATGATATTCTCTGCCACAGGCGTCTCTCTTCAGTCTTCGTTTTTCCGCGCTGCTGTAGGCATCGTGGAGCAAGGAGCCTTGTGAGTTTTTCTCAGTGTTATTTCTCATTCATTTTCTCCCACAAGGGATCTCTCAGATTTCCACCGGCTGGTGAGTAATCATAGTCTTGTTTTTACTCCTTGAGTAAAAAATTTTTTCTCATAATTTTTTCCCTCATTTCATTGACGGCTGTCGATTGAAAATGGCTACCGGATTTAAAAAATGTCCTATCTGTAATCGGACAATGTCCATTACAGATCCACACCTCGAGTGTGTCCTTTGTTTGGGGGACAAACATGATGTCTACCCTAAATGTGCAGAGATGACTCCGAAGGGAAGAAAACTTCACCAAGAGAAGATGGAACATCTTTTCCATCTACAGCTTTTGCCTTCTCTCTCAACATCAACAAAATAGTCTCCGGCCGGAGTCTCAAAACGAATAATATTGAAAAAATGTCATCCGGAGGGGTCCGGAGACCATCGCCAACGACATCAATTGCATCGACAAGGTCAGTGATTGAACACCGTCAAAAACATCAACACACATCAACTTCAGTGGCGCTTCTCTCCCCGGAGGAACCGACCGCTAAGCGGCTAAAACTCCAGGAAACACTGCTACCCTCGATGCCGGGGCCTTCACCTCACGAAGAAACACCAGTAGTCGAACCTCCACAGGGCTCTGTGGAAGGAGAATCGACGCCTCCACAGCCACCGCGTTCAGCTGCTCTGCCTGCACCAGCTGTTCCGCAGGAATTGTTGGATTTTATCCGGCAAGCGGTGCTCCAGGCCCTTAAGGAGCAGATGCCCATTCCGGCGCCGGCGCCGATGCAGGTTTCTGAACCGTGCCGGTAGTATCACTGATGCCGACGATTCCGTCGATGCCGGTACCTACACCGATGCAGACGATTCCGTCGATGCCGGTGCCTACACCGATGCCGGCACCACAGCCTAAAGTGATACCGGCACGACCATCGATGACACACAGATGCCATCTTCGATACCGGCCCCGATACCATCGATGCCAATCACACCTGGGGACCCAGGACATCCAGAACTGGCACTCTTATCAACTCATAATGAAGAGATTTGACGAGGTAGTCTGTGCTCTTCCTCCCAAGCCTCAGAAAGAACAGCCTGAAGGGATACCCCTCGATGACCCACAACCAGGTCCTTCAGGGCTTCCTCGTCCGCCTAGATCTTCTTCTCCAGTATCTCCTCCTCAAGAAGATCCATACGATACTTGGGATGAAGGACACACACTTCATCAGAAGATTTCATGTCAGACCCTTCACCTCCAGACCCAAGGAAGAAATCTCCACCGGAGGATTTATCATTCACAAATTTCATCCAGGATATGGCGGACACCATACCCTTTACCTTGGTGACAGAGGAAGATTCAAGGCAACAAATGTTGGAGGTTCTCCAATTTGTGGACCCTCCAAAGCAAGTGGTAGCCATACCTGTCCATGACGTCCTTCTGGACCTACATCATCTGCTTTGGGAACATCCATGCTCAGTGCCTGCTGTAAATAAAAGAATGGACACAACTTATTTGGTGCATCTGCTCCTGGCAACCAAAGGTCACAGCTTCCACACCAATCGGTGGTGGTAGAATCTGCACAAAAGAAGTCGAAAAGGATAAGACATTCCTCAACTCCCCCAGGAAAAGATCACAGATTCTTGGATTCCCTGGGAAGGAAGGTTTATCAAGGAGCCATGTTAAATTCTAAAATACCTTCTTACCAATTATACATGACTCAATATCAAAGAAATCTGTGGAAACAGATGCAAGAGTTTATACCATCATTGCCACAGCAACATCAAGAAGCAGCCCAGGCAATTGTCCACAAAGGACTAGAGGCGGGCAAGCACGAGGTCCGTGCTGCTTATGATGGCTTTGAAACAGCCATCATAGGCAGAGTGGCTGCATCTGGAATAAGTGCAAGACGTTGGGCATGGCTTAAAGCCTCGGACTTCAGGCCTGAAGTCCAAGAAAAATTAGTTGACCTCCCATGTCTTGGCGATAACCTTTTTGGTTCCAAGATACAAGATGCAGTTGCTCAATTGAAAGAGCACACAAAAACCCTGCGACAACTTTCATTAATTCCGCAGGATCCAGCTACACAGTCAACTCGTAGGCCTCAAAGAAAAAAACCTAGAAGTCCCTTCTATCGACAGAGGCGTTATTACCCTCCAACATCAAGGGGCAGATCTTCTAGGCCGCAACAAAGAGCTCAGCCCAGACAACCTAGGGCGGCTAGGCCTCAACCCTGCCACAGACGGGACTGGCTGCTGGCTTTTGAGGCTTTTCCCAGAGACCGAAGCCATCTCTCCAATCCTCATCCAGAGCTTCCGGTAGGAGGTCTAGTATCCTCCTTTTACCATTTGTTACAAATAACAACAGACCAATGGGTACGTGCAACAATATCTCGAGGTTACCAACTCAATTTCCTCTCAATTCCAAGAGATTCTCCTCCGAAACCTCTTTTCTCTAAGCGAAAATCATATAATCCAATTACAAGTAGAATTATCCACCCTTCTGAGAGCCAGGGCTGTAGAGCCGGTGCCCCGGACTCAGCAGGGCAGAGGATTCTATTCCATTATTTCCTCATTCCAGAGAAAATCGGAGGCCTACGTCCCATCCTAGACCTCAGAAATCTCAACAAATTCCTGAAGAAAGAAAAGTTCAGGATGGTTTCTCTAGGCACCATGCTTCCACTTCTTCAAACAGGAGATTGGCTTTGTTCTCTGGATCTTCAAAATGCTTACGCTCACATTCCAATATTTCCCCCTCATCGCAAGTATCTGCGCTTCATGGTAGGCCATCAACATTTCCAGTACAGAGTACTACCATTCGGACTTGCCTCTGCTTCCAGAGTATTCACCAAATGTCTGGCAGTAATAACAGCACACTTACACAAAGAAAGTGTCCATGTCTTTCCCTAATTAGACGACTCGCTCATCAGAAGTCAATCTCAACAAGGAGCTCTGGCTTCCCTCAGTCGAACAATTACTCTACTTCATTCCATGGGTTTTCTCATCAATTATCAAAAGTCCCATCTCATTCAGTCTCACCAGCTTCAATTCATAGGAGCAGAATTGAACACCATACTTTCAAAAGCTTTTCTACCTGAGGGTCGGGCAGACACACTTTCCCTACTGGCAAACTCGATTCACTCACAGAAACAAGCAACAACTCATCAGTTTCTAACCTTGCTAGGCCACATGGCATCCACGGTTCATCACTCCTATGGCACGGTTAGCCATGAGGGTAACTCAGTGGACTTTAAGATCACAATGGATCCAAGCCATTCAACCACTGTACTCTCCAATTCAAGTAACCCACCAGCTACGTTCATCTCTACTTTGGTGGCCGAACAAGGACAATTTGCGCAAGGGCCTTCCCTTCTAGCAACTAGTCCCACAGATAACTTTAACTACAGATGCATCCACCTTGGGTTGGGGAGCTCACATAAACAACCTTTCTAAAAGACAACCTTGGTTTAATGAAGAACTTCAAAATCTAAAACTCTCCCTTAGATGGAATGAAAGCAACTGGCGCAAAGCACCAACATCGTCCTCCCTCTCCGCCTACAAACTTGCCCTCCATCGCTACAAGAGCTCCATGTTAAAAACAAAAAGAGACTTCTACGCTCACAAGATCCATCACATGATTTTTGACGCTAAAGCCCTGTTTGCCTATGTCTCCAACTTAACTCAAATCCAAGTACCAGACATACCGCTTAACCAAGCTCAAGAAAAAGCAGAGGAGTTGGCCCTCTTCTTCAGCAACAAAATCACTAACCTTCTAATAAAGATGACGCCCAATACCTCTTCTCCTTACAGTACCTATCTCCACCCTAACAAAAACATCTCTCTCAACTCGTTCGAACCTATCACAACTTCAGAGATCCTAAGAGTACTGAAAAAAATGAAACCCTCATCTCACCCTTTTGACCATATCCCGTCCAAACTACTTCTTCTTATTCCAGACACCATCTCCAAAGCTCTGGCAGACATTATCAACTGCTCCTTATCCCAAGGAATCTATCCAGACGACTTTAAAATGGCTTCCATCAAACCGCTCCTGAAAAAACCAAACCTAGATCCAGAAGACCCCCACCAACTTTCGCCCAATCTCCAACCTCCCTTTCATTGCCAAGGTCATGGAAAAACTAGTTAACACTAAATTATCAGACTACCTTGAGGATCACAAAATTCTTTTCCCTTCTCAATATGGCTTCAGGAAATCATTAAGCACCGAATCACTTCTTATTTCCTTGACAGATTACCTCATCATGGGCCTTGACAAAGGCCAGGCCTATCTATTGATCCTCTTGGACCTCTCAGCCGCCTTTGACACTGTTAACCATGCTATGCTCCTTAACCAGCTATCGAACATCGGCATAACAGGCACTGCATTGGCCTGGTTCAATACATTCTTGAGAAACTGAGGCTATAAGGTCAAAATACACAACAAAGAATCTAAGCGCTACCCTTCATCTCTAGGAGTCTCGCAAGGCTCATCCCTCTCACCTACACTCTTTAACATCTACCTTCTCCCTCTCTGCCAGTTACTAACCAACCTGAACCTAAAATACTATCTTTACGCTGACAATGTCCAGATTGTGATCCCCATCAAAGAATCCATCAAAAAAACCCTAGATCTATGGGAAACATGCCTTCGAGAAATCAACTCCCTCCTCTCCAGTCTGAATTTAATCCTAAATTCTTCAAAAACGGAAGTCCTTCTCATATCCACGGAGAACGGCAACATCACCACAAATCTTTTAGCAAACTTACAAATAACCCAAGTGAGAGATCTGGGAGCGATCATTGATAATCGGCTAAACCTAAAAGCTTTTATAAACCAAACCACCAAGGACTGCTTTCATAAACTGCATGTCCTAAAAAGAATAAAACCACTGTTCCACAACCATGACTACAGAACAATCTTACAAGCAATAATCTTCTCTAAGTTAGACTATTGCAACTCTTTATTATTAGGTCTCCCATCATTGCATACTAAACCTCTTCAGATGGTTCAAAACTCGGCAGCCAGAATATTGACAAATACACGGAGAAGAGATCACATCTCCCCAATCCTCAAAGACCTACACTGGCTGCCGATTCATTATAGAATCTTATATAAGTCCATCACCACAAAATACAAAGCTATCCAACAAATCGCTCTGCTCACCCTACAAATCCCTTTCAAAAAACATACATCCTCCAGACCCATAAGAGAGTACTATAAGGAATCTCTACAGGTACCTTATTCCAAAACCTCCCTTCATATAACCTTCAGAGACAGGGCATTCTCCACAGCAGGACCTCCTCTTTGGAACTCCATCCCACCGGAGCTACGGCAGGAACCTTGCCTCCCAACATTCAGGAAAAGACTCAAAATGTAGCTGCTTAAAAAAGCCGTCCGAGACTCGGATTAAATCATAACTCACCTCTAATCAACTTCCAATCACTACCCTTACGTAAAAAAACTACAAAAAGTTCAAATGGACATGACCTAGTAAATACCCTAATCTTTGTAAATGTACCCCGTCAAATTTCGGTTAATATATTCTGTTAAATTTCCTATCATTTTTCACTGCACCTAGTTGTACTTATCCCTGTTTTATTGTAACTGTAACTGTTTTTCGTTCAGCACCTGTTATTTATTTCGTTCACTGTAACTTTTATCACTTCCCTGTTTATTGTAAACCGGCATGATGTGACACTCTCACGAATGCCGGTATAGAAAAATCTAAAATAAATAAAATAAATAAATAAATCTCCAAACCCAGGATACTTGGACAAAACTCGAAGCAACATTTCAAATCAATTTCCTGGAACTTCGAGCTATACGTTATGCTCTGCATGCGTTCAAGGACTGCCTTTCATACAAGACTGTTCTGATCCAAACGGACAACACAGTAGCCATGTGGTACATCAACAAACAGGGAGGTACAGGCTCGTATCTCCTTTGTCAAGAAGCTGCACAGATTTGGGACTGGGCCCTGACACACTCAATGTTTCTCCGGGCCACTTATCTGGCAGGCATTCACAACGTAGTGGCGGATCGACTCAGTCGCCAGTTCCAACCACACGAATGGTCCTGGATCCCTTAGTAGCGACCAGGATATTTCAACGTTGGGGACAACCGACAGTAGACCTCTTTGCATCACGCCTGAATCACAAAGTGGACAAATTCTGCGCTCTGCACAGACAGAATCACCAACTAGTCACAGACGCCTTTGCTCGCCCTTGGAACTCAGGCCTTCTATACGCGTATCCTCTGATACCGCTCATAATCAAAACTCTAGTGAAGCTACAACAGGACAAGGGGTGCATGATACTCATAGCCCCATATTGGCCTCGACAAGTATGGTTTCCCACATTTCTAGACCTCTCAATCAGAGAACAAATTCGCCTGGGTGTAGCTCCCACTCTCATCACTCAGGATCAGTGTCTGATGCGCCATCCCAACCTTCAATCCCTATCCCTGACAGCATGGATGTTGAAAGCTTGATATTACAACCACTCACTCTTTTTCAACCAATGTATCTCGAGTGCTTATAGCTTCACGTAAACCTTCAACATGAGAGAATTCTTCCAAATGGAAAAGGTTTACTTTGTGGTGCATGCAAAAGAGTATTGACCCTTTCTCCTGCCCCACAACTTCTCTACTAGACTACTTATGCCATCTTTCAGATTCTGGTCTCCAGACATCTGTAAGAGTACATTTAAGTGCAATCTCAGCTTACCATAACAAGATGGGAGATGCACCAATATCTATTCATCCTCTTGTCAGCAGATTTATGAGAGGTTTAACTCACCTTAAACCACCAATTCGGCCACCTGTCACAGAATGGGATCTGAATTTGGTCTTAACAAGACTCATGAGTTCTCCCTTTGAACTCATGAATTCCTGTGATCTTAAATTTCTCACATGGAAGACTATCTTCCTCATAGCCATTACATCAGCTAGAAGGGTTAGTGAGTTACAAGCACTTGTCACGTACTCACCCTATACAAAATTCCTACATGACAGAGTGGTTCTCCGTACACATCCAAAAGTCCTTCCCAAAGTAGTTACGGAATTCCACTTGAACCAATCTATAGTTTTTCCCACATTCTTTCCAAGGCCTCATTCTCACCAAGGAGAATGGGCCTTATATACCTTGGACTGTAAACGTGTGCTAGCATTCTACTTAGTCCGCACTGCAGTCTACAGGAAATCCACTCAACTCTTTGTATCTTATGATCCAAACAAACCGGGAAAAGCAGTGGGTAAATATACTCTATCCAGTTGACTAGCAGATTGCATACAGTTTTGCTATGAAAAAGCAGACCTTCCTCTCCAAGGGCGAGTAAAGGCGCATTCAGTGAGAGCAATGTCAACCTCAGTAGCACACTATCGTTCAGTGCCAATTCTTGATATATGTAAAGCAGCAACATGGAGTTCTCTTCACACCTTCGCAGCTCATTACTGTTTGGACAAACAAAGTCGACAAGATTCAGCATATGGACAATTTGTCTTAAAGAACTTATTTCCAGTTTAATCCCAACTCCTTCTACATCCAATCTGCTGTGATATTCGGCTGCTTCATTTTCAACAACAATACTTCACTGTTGCTTCACTACAAAATGACTCAGCCTCTAGCTTGCTAATCACCCACATGTGATGACTAGCATCCTGCTTGTCCTGGGATAAAGCAAAATTGCTTACCTTGTAATAGGTGTTATCCCAGGACAGCAGAATGTAGTCCTCATGAAACCCACCCGCCACCCCGCGGAGTTGGGTCCGATACGTTTTATTTTATTTTTGCTAAAGCTTATTACTACATACGAGACTGAAGAGAGACCCCTGTGGCAGAGAATATCATGGCTTGCTGGGCATGCTGAGTGGCCTCACAGGGCCAGTCAAAAGTTTCTAGAAACTTTGACAGAAAGTTTTCCGTACCAGGGCTCCATCAATGATGTCACCCATATGTGAGGACTACATACTGCTGTCCTGGGATAACACCTATTACAAGGTAAGCAATTTTGCTATATATATCTATATACCCCTGCAGTGACCTCAGCCCACCAGTATTCTCAGTCTCCAGCAGATGGTGGACTTGCATCTCCCCCTGGGGTATACTTCAATTTTAAGAAGGAGAATTTCAGATAGAAAATTAACGCTCTACTCTCCTGCAGTGATACCAAATGGTTCCTCCTTCAGTTGAGAATTCCTGAGAGTGGTTTCCGTGGTCCCTCAGAGGTGTGACTTGGTCCGGTAGCTAGTTTTGCCGACATAAACTTAGCTGCTTGAGCAGCTGAAAGGCAGCAGGTGCAGGAAGCAGAGTGCAGTGGTGATGGCACATGCCCTCTCTCCCTGCAGCCGGAGCCTGTCTCTGTGCTCATCCAGGTCAGGCTGAACTTCGGTAAGTTAAAAAAAAAATATACAGAGGCTTGGAGGCTTTATTGTGCAGGGCTTCCTCCTGTCCAGACTCCAAGCTCGGTGCGCCATTCCGGACATGGGGAGCCTGGCGGGTTGAGCAGCCTCTGTTGGCTAACCCTTCTCAGAGGCTTTTCGCTGCGTGCAGTGTGCAGGCCGCAATGGATTTTCATGTGCTTTTCTGAGACTGCCCTCTACAGGCTTGTTTGTCCGACATGTGCGTCCAGTTGGGCTAATCTCATCAAATTGCCTTTTCACGGATCACTCTTGTTTGGCAGCGAGTTGGAGAAACTGGCCAGTAACTGTGGCTGATCTCTGGTTCTTCGTTTGCCAGAAGATGAGACAGGTGCAGCGCTCCCTTGTCCTGAGTGGGCGTTCTGAAATATCCAAGTGTTTTTGTCCCCTTAGAGGAGCGTCTTTTCCGAGGACTCTGCCCTTCGGGAGGTCTTGGTCCTTACATCCCAGACAAGATGCAGGCTTGGGTAATGGTCCCTCCCGACCCTCGCAATGAAGGTTTGCTGTCCCACCCCTGGGAACTGGAGATGGGGGTTGCCTCTCTTTTGTCAGAGGTAGGTCGAGGTTATATCAGATCATTTGGTCCTGGAGGTGATAAGAGAAATTTATGTGATGGGGTTTTGCGGTATTCCTCAGGACATGTCATGGCATCTCCCTGCTACTCCTCGCAGAAGAAGCAGGCGGTGGAGGTTACATTGACAAGGCTCCTCAGTCTGAGGGCTGTGCTCCCAGTACCCTCTTAAGAAGTTAAGGGGCGATTATTCCATTTATTTTGTTGTACCAAAGGAGGGCTCCTTTCATCCTTTCCTGGACCTCAAAGGTGTCAACAGTCATCTGCGAGTGAGGCATTTTTGCATGGAAACATTGCGCTCTGTAATAATGGCTGTGCAGTCGGGGGAATTTCTGACCAATCTGGATCTGTCCAAGGCGTATCTTCACATTTTCATCCAACTAGAGCATTAATGCTTCCTGCGGTTTGCAGTTCTTGGATGCCACTTTGTTTCAGGCACTGCCATTTGGTCTGGCCACCGCTGCCAGAAACTTTTCCAATGTAATGTGATAGTGGTGGCTGCGTTGAATATGGATGGAATCCTAGTACACCCGTATTTGGATGACTGGCTGATTTGCGTCAAGTCGCTGGAAGAAAGCCACCTGGTAACTCACAAGGTGATTTCCTTATTGTGGGAGCTCGCTGGCTGGTGAACCTGGCCAAGAGCAGCCTTCAGCCTATTCTGTCGCTGGAATACCTGGGAATTCGGTTCAACACGCAGCAAAGCAAGATGTTCCTGACGGAAGCTCAAATTCAGAAGTTGCTAGCTTAAATCAGTCTGAACACACTGCGCCTGACTGTATGTTCTTACCTGCAAGACCTTGGCTTACTGGCTGCGACCTTGGAAGTGGTACTGTGGGTGAGAACGCATATGTGTCCTCTTCAGCGCTCCCTGCTGTCTTGGAGGAATCCACAGTCTCAGGCCTATTCGGTTCGGCTCCACCTGCCGATGGAGGTCTCCTCCTAACTGCAGTGGTAGCTGCAGTCAGATCATATACGGTAGGGAGTCTTGTTCCCACCGAATTGGCTGGTTATGACAATGTATGCGAGTCTCCTAAGTTGGGGAGCTAACTGTCAGGAGCTGACTGCACAAGGGTGCTGGTGTGCAGCAGAGCCTCTCTGGAACATCATTTCACTAGAAGCCAGGCCATCTGGTTAACATGTTTTGCAGTTTGGTGACAGGCTGCAAGGTCAATCAATCCGAATAATGTCTGGCAAATCAACAACTGTAGCTTACATCAATCGGCAGGGAGGTACCAAGAGCCAGCAGGTGTCGCTGGAAATAGATCAACTTATGCAATGGGTGGAGGTCCATCTCCAGATCTCAGCCTTGCACATTTCAGGCAAAGACAACATCAGAGAAGACTTTCTCAGCAGAGAGAGTCTGGATCCAGGAGAGTGGGCATTGTCAGGCGAGGTGTTTCAGCTGATTCGGGATGGCTGGAGTTTTCCCGTTCCTGGTCCTATTGGTGACTCTGCAGTGCAAAAGTTTAGCGATTCTTTAGCTGCAGAAGAGATCCAAAATCATTAGGGATCTGATGTCCTGGTGCAGGAGTGGCCAGAAGATAAGTTGCTGTCTTGCCTTTCCTCCATGGCCCATGTTGTGCAGATTGATTTGAAGGATCAAACACCAGAGGAAGATGGTGCTCTTGGTCACTCCAGATTTGCCCAGGAGACAGTGATAGGCAGATCTGCGGAGTCTTCTGGTGAATTTGCCTCTTCAACTTCCAGCATACAGGAACCTGTTCAGAAGGGCCGTGTTGTTCACGAAGATCTGACACAATTTTGTCTTACAGTATGGCCCTTGAAAGGGCTCACTTACAGTGATTTCCACCTTGCTAAGAGCTAGAAAGTTCTCCTCTTCCTTGGCCTATGTGTGAGTTTGAAGAGTTTGAGGCCTGGTGTGTGAATCAAGGTGTGCTTCCTTTCTTCCTTGGTCAAGATTCCACTTATTTTGGAATTTTTGCAGCATAGCTTAAATAAAGGCTTGGCTCTTGATTCCTTAAAGGTACTAGTAGGAGCTCTCGCTTTTTTCAGGGGTCAGGTAAATGGTGGATCCTTCTTGGTTCATCCTGATGTGACCTATTTTCTGAAAGGAGTGAAAAATCTTCGTAGTTGCTGCCCTTGAAAACTGTGTACCTTGTGGCAATTTGTTTGGCATATAGGGGTTCCAAACTGCAGGCCTTCTCTTGGGAGCCAATATAACAGAGCCATCCTTAAACAGATGCAAGATTTTGCTGACACATTACCTGACCAATACCAGCCACAGCTTCAGGCCCTTCTTAACAAAGGGTTTGAAGCGGGGAAGCACGAGATCAGAACGGCTTATGACATCTTCGATGCCTCCACAAAGGTTTCAGCTACTGCCATCTCGGCCAGACGTTGGGCTTGGTTAAAGTCATCCAACCTTCGCCCAGAGGTCCAGGATCGTTTAGCGGATTTACCCTGCTTAGGGGACAATTTGTTTGGAGAACAAATTCAGCAAATTGTAGCTGAATTAAAAGATCACCACGAGACGTTAAAACAACTTTCTTCTGTTCCGTCTGAGGTTTCCTCCAAACAACCACTTAAGAAGGACTCTAAGAAGTCGTTCTTTCGGCCACGCCGTTACTACCCTCCATCGGCCAGGCTTCGTCCAGCTCGATCCTCTACTAGGCCTCAGCCGCGTCAGCCTAGGAAACAAAGGCCTACTGTAGCCCCTCCTCCTGGGCCTGCGGCTGGCCTTTGACTCCCCTGTAGGGAACACATGCCAAACCCCTCTTCCAGACATTCCTGTAGGAGGTCGACTGTACCATTTTCTACAACCTTGGTTGCAGATCACCTCAGATCAGTGGGTGCTAACAATTATCGCACAGGGTTACCACCTCAACTTCATAACTCTTCCGGCAGACTCCCCGCCTCTTCAAGTGTGGAGTCTATCCACCCATTTGGCTCAATTGCAACAGGAAGTATCTCTTCTTCTGCAATCAAATGCTATAGAACCCGTTCCTCCCTCTCAGCGAGGCAAGGGATTCTATTCCAGATACTTCCTAATACCAAAGAAATCAGGGGGACTACGTCCCATTTTGGACCTTCGAGCCCTCAACAAATACCTTCAAAAAGAGAAGTTCAAAATGGTAACCCTAGGCGCGCTGCTCCCTCTGCTACAAAGAGGGGATTGGCTGTGCTCTCTCGACCTCAAGGACGCTTATACCCACATTGCGATCACACAATCCCATCGCAAATATCTGCGGTTTCTAGTAGGCCACGACCATTATCAATACCGTGTCCTACCTTTCGGTCTGGCTTCTGCCCCATGAGTCTTTACCAAATGTCTCGTAGTGGTAGCAGCATTCCTAAGGAAGGAAGGTGTCCACGTCTACCCCTACCTGGACGATTGGCTAATCAGGGCCTCCACCCAACAGATAGCTCAATCCTCCCTAAAATTGACAATTCAAACACTCCTTTCCTTGGAGTTTCTTGTCAATTACGAGAAATCTTGCTTAGTCCCGTCTCAAACCTTATCCTTCATTGGGGCAGACTTACCTTCCTCTTCAGAGGGGCAGACTTACCTTCCTCTTCAGAGGGTCCACACCCTAATATCCCTGGCTCGCCAGCTCCAGTCTCAGAACACTGCCACGGCTCGCCAGTTCCTCATTCTCCTAGGACACATGGCATCCTCGGTTCAAGTCACTCCCATGACCCGACTAGCCATGAGAGTAACACAATGGACTCTACGACACCAATGGATTCAAGCTTTTCAGCCTCTGTCCTCCATAGTCACAGTCACACAAGCGCTGCGCCTAACCTTAACCTGGTGGACGACTCAGGTCAACCTCCTTCAGGGCTTACCTTTTCTTCCACCGGATCCGCAAGTAATCCTAACCTCCGACGCTTCTCACATCGGTTGGGGAGCCCATGTGGACGACTTCCAAACCCAAGGGTTATGGTCCAAAGAGGAAGCCGAACACCAGATCAATTTCCTGGAACTTCGAGCAATCCGCTATGCGCTCCGAACTTTCAAAGATCATCTATTTCATCAGATAATCTTAATCCAGACGGACAACCAAGTGGCCATGTGGTACATAAACAAGCAGGGAGGCACAGGCTCCTTCCTTCTGTGTCAGGAAGCTGCGCAGATCTGGGCGGAAGCCCTCTCCCACTCTATGTACCTCAGGGCCACTTACCTGCCGGGAGTAGACAATGTATTGGCAGACCAGCTGAGCCCTGTCTTCCAACCACACGAGTGGTCACTCAACCCTCTCGTAGCGACCTCTCTGTTTCGAAAGTGGGGTTTTCCCCGCATAGACCTCTTTGCGTCCCCTCAGAACCACAAAGTGGACGATTACTGCTCTCTCATTCGGAGCCAGCACTCTCGGCCGAGGGATGCATTCTCCCTCAAGTGGACATCCGGTCTGCTCTATGCTTTCCCTCCACTTCCTCTTGTGTCAAAGACTCTCGTGAAGCTACGCCAGGACGGAGGAACCATGATCCTGATAGCACCTTACTGGCCACGCCAAGTATGGTTTCCAATACTCCAGGATCTCTCCATCCGCAGGCACATTCCTCTGGGAAAGGACCCGCATCTGCTCACTCAAAACGACGGATGCCTCCTCCATCCCAACCTCCAAGCCTTGTCCCTGACTGCATGGATGTTGAAATGTTAGTCCTTCAACCATTTAACCTTTCAGATTCTGTTTCTCGGGTCCTGATAGCTTCACGAAAGCCTTCCACAAGAAAGTCTTACTCATACAAATGGAAAAGGTACACATCATGGTGCACTTCTCAGTCCCTTGATCCCCTTTCCTGTCCAATCTCCAAATTCTTGGACTATTTATGGCATCTCTCTGAATCAGGTCTTAAAATCTCTTCTATCAGAATGCATGTCAGTGCGGTAGCCGCCTTCCATAAGGGTATTGGAGGTACTCCTATTTCAGTACAACCCCTGGTAACACGCTTTCTTAAGGGCTTACTCCATCTAAAGCCACCCTTGCGTCCTCCGGCCCCATCCTGGGACCTTAACCTGGTTCTTGGTCGTCTAATGAAACCTCCTTTCGAACCTCTGCACTCCTGTGACTTTAAATATCTCACTTGGAAAGTGTTATTCCTTTTGGCTGTTACTTCAGCTCGCAGGATTAGTGAATTACAGGCCCTAGTTACCTATCCGCCTTACACTAAGCTCCTGCAGGACCGGGCGGTACTCCGCACTCACCCTAAATTTTTACCTAAGGTAGTTTGAGTTTCATATCAATCAATCTATCGTGCTACCTATCTTTTTTCCCAGGCCCCACTCCAACTCTGGAGAGCAGACCCTGCATACCCTAGACTGTAAACGGGCTCTAGCTTTTTACCTAGACCGTACAGTTTCTCACAGGAAGAGCACTCAATTATTTTTCTCTTTCCATCCTAACAAGTTAGGACAACCTGTGGGTAAGCAGGCTCTTTCTTCCTGGTTGGCGGACTGCATTTCTTTTTGCTATGAGCAAGCTGGCATTCCTTTTCAAGACCGTGTTAAAGCACACTCTGTGAGGGCCATGGCGACGTCAGTGGCACACCTTCGATCGGTGCCGCTTCCTGACATCTGCAAAGCTGCAACCTGGAGTTCTCTCCATACCTTTGCAGCCCACTATTGTTTGGACAAGGCTGGAAGACAGGACTCCATCTTCGGCCAATCTGTCTTGCGTAACCTTTTTCCAACCTGATGTACCAACACCCTTCCACCTGCCCGGTAGGGTGCGGATGCCCTTTCCCAAATTCCACCCCAGTTGTTGTGCCTCTTGCACACCGTTGGGTGCATTTGGTGCAAGTCAGGACATCCTCAGCTCGGTACTCACCCATTTGTGAGGACAACCATCCTGCTTGTCCTGTGAGAAAGCAAATGTTGCTTACCTGATGTAACAGGTGTTCTCACAGGACAGCAGGATGTTAGTCCTCACGAAACCCCGCCCGCCACCCCGCGGTGTTGGGTTCGTTTTCTTTTTACTTTTTAGGCACTGCCTGTAGCTTTGAAAATCAGACTGAAGGGAGACCCCTGCTGGCTGCAGGGTCGGTGCCTTGCTGGGCATGCCCAGTAGGGGCCAGTCAAAGTTCTGTTAAACTTTGACAGAAGTTTTTCCGTGGTGGGCTCCATCCTCGATGTCACCCATTTGTGAGGACTAACATCCTGCTGTCCTGTGAGAACACCTGTTACATCAGGTAAGCAACATTTGCTTTCCCATTCATCAAGTTCTTCTTGACCTCCTCAAAAAGAACTGGGAAAGCCCTGAATCCGTTGCCCCAGTCCATAGAAAAGCTGATTACTACCTATTTAGTACAGTCAGCCCTCTGCTTTCAAAAATCTCAGCTCGACCACCACTCAGTTGTGGTGGAATCGGCTCAAAAGAAAGCAAAAAGGACGAAGCCTCGCTCATCTACCCCTCCTGTTAAGGAACACAAGTTCCTAGACAATATTGGTCGACGAGTGTTCCAAGGGGCCATGCTCATTTCCAGAATTGCTGCTTACCAGCTGTATATGACCCAATACACTAGGGTCATAAGAACATAAGAAAATGCCATACTGCGTCAGACCAAGGGTCCATCAAGCCCAGCATCCTGTTTCCAACAGTGGCCAATCCAGGCCAAAAGAACCTGGCAAGTACCCAAAAACTAAGTTTATTCCATGTAACCATTGCTAATGGCAGTGGCTATTCTCTAAGTGAATAGCCATTTTCAAGCACATACAGGACTTCTCTGAAACCCTGCCTGAACAATTCCAACAACAGCTTCAAATCCTTGTCAACAAGGGGTTTGAAGCAGAAAAGCATGAGATAAGAACAGGTTATGATTGACACCTCTACTAGAGTGTCTGCAACTGCCATTTCTGCAAGACGATGGGCCTGGCTCAAATCTTCTGACTTTCGGCCAGAAGTATAAGACAGGCTATCTGACCTACCATGTGTAGGAGACAATCTGTTCAGTGAACAGATCCAGCAAATAGTGGCTGAATTAAAGGACCATCATGAGACCCTTAAACAGCTCTCATCGATACCTTCCAACTTCCCCTCAAGACAGCCTTTTAAGAAGGACTCTAAGAAGTTAAAAACCTGGTTATTCAAACAAGCTTACTCTTAATCCCTTCTTTGTCTCTTCCGACCTCCCAGTCTCCATTAGTCCGGTCTCCATTTCTCCGATCTCCATTACTCCAGGTTCCATAACCACAACTATTTAACCCTTTCACTACCTAACTTACCTATAGCCATCTCCGGTAAACCCCAACTTATATTTCATTGTCACTTCAATTTGCTGCAACAGCTAATGCCTTTGACTGTCATACAGTTTTGTAAATATATTATATAATATAGTTGCTATCTCAACAAAGTTTTAAGCTTTTCCTGTATACTTCCTGCTAACACTTTGACTTGGCCCCTTAGACCGTTCCGCTTCTCACAGAGTTCCTTTTGATTCCCTGTTAATTGTAACTTTTTATTCTTCCTTTCTCTCTTTTAGTTTTTGACATCCCAGTTGTATGTGAACCGATGTGATATTCATTTGAATGTCAGTATATAAAAGTTATACATAAATAAATAAATAAGAAGTCATTCTAACGTCCAAGGAAGTACTATCCTCCATCAGCAAGGTCCCGAACTATGAGACCTTCTCAAAAACCTCAGCCTCGCTAGGCCCGAAAGCAAAAGCCGCAAGCAGCTCCCCAGCCGGGGCCTGCTTCAGGTTTTTGACTTTCACCTGGAGAGCAGCAGCCTGATTCATCTGCCAAGTATACCAGTGGGAGGTCGATTGTGCCACTTTCACGGCATGTGGCAATCAATCACAACCGATCAATGGGTGCTAGCAATCATTGCTTAGGGTTACCACCTAAACTTTCTTGCTCTTCCACTGGACTCACCACCTCTGCAAGCATGGAGAGTATCCGACCATTCTGTCCTTCTGGAGCAGGAGGTTTCCCTTCTTCTCCAGTTAAGAGCAATAGAACCTGTCCCACTCTCTCAGCAAGGCCTAGGGATCTATTCCCGGTACTTTTTGATCACCAAAAAATCCGGGGGAGTTCGTCCAATTCTGGACCTACGTGCTCTCAACAAGTACCTACAGCGAGAAAAGTTCATGATAATCTTGGGCTCGCTTCTACCTCTTCTGTAAAGAGGACACTGGCTCTGCTCTCTGAATCTTCAGGATGCATACACACATATTGCGATAACTCCAGCTCATCGCAAGTACATCAGGTTCTTAGTAGGCCCAAAGCACTATCAATAACGCGTGCTTCCGTTCGGCCTAGCATCGGCACCACAAGTCTTTACCAAATGTCTCGTGGTTGTCGCAGCTTTTCTCAGGAGAGAAGGTGTTCACGTCTACCCCTATCTGGACAACTGGTTAATCAGGGCTCCAACCCAGCAAGCCGCTCGGTCGTCCCTCAGTTTGACCCAACACACTCTAATTTCTCTAGGATTTCTCGTCAATTACAAAAAATCATATTTAGTCCCATCTTAAACCTTGTTGTTCATTGGGGCAGACTTGGACACCTTGCAGGCAAAAGTCTTTCTCCCTCAACAACGAGCGCTAACTCTCGTGTCTCTAGCTCACCAGTTGCAGTCTCAGCATACAGTAACAGCTCGCCAATTCCTTATCCTTTTTGGACACATGGCGTCCTCAGTCCATGTCACACCAATGGCCCGCCTGGCCATGAGACTCATGCATTGGACTCTGAGGTCACAATGGATTCAAGCTGTTCAGCCTCTGTCGACCATTGTCCACGTCACAGACTCACTCCGTCTATCTCTCGCCTGGTGCAAAATCTCAACAATCTCCTCCAGGGTCTGCCCTTTCAAGTGCCAGATCCTCAACTCATTCTCACCACCGCTTCCAACCTCGGGTGGGGAGCCCATGTGGACAATCTGCAGACACAAGGGTCTTGGTCTCCAGAGGAAGCCAAACACCAGATAAATTTCCTAGAACTTCGAGCAATGCGATATGCTGTCAGGGCTTTTCAGGAACGCCTGTCAAATCACGTCATCCTGATTCAGACTGTCAACCAGGTGGCCATGTGGTACATCAAGAAGCAGGAAGGCACAGGCTCCTTCCTTCTGTGTCAGGAAGCTGCGCAGATTTGGTTGGAAGCGCTCTCCCACTCGATGTACCTCAGGGCCACCTACTTGCCGGGAGTGGACAATGTCTTGGAAGACAAACTGAGTCGTGTCTTCCAGCCACACGAGTGGTCTCTCAACCCCTCGGTAGCGATTTCAATCTTTCGCCAGAGGGGATACCCCCAGACAAACCTCTTTGCGTCCCCTCAGAACCACAAAATGGACAGTTACTGCTCCCTCATTCAGAGCGAGCGCTCTCAGCCCAGAGATGCATTCTCCCTCTCGTGGGCAACCGGTCTGCTCTATGCATTCCCTCCACTTCCTCTTCTTTCGAAGACTCTCGTGAAGCTACGTCAGGACAAGGGAACCATGATCTTGATAGCACCTCACTGGCCACGCCAAGTGTGGTTTCCTATACTCCAGGATCTTTCCATCCGCAAGCACATTCCCTTGGGAACGGACCCGCATCTGGTCACTCAAAGGACGGATGCCTACGCCATCCCAATCTTCGGGCCTTGTCCCTGACTGCATGGATGTTGAAAGGTTAATCCTTCAACCACTTAACCTTTCAGATTCGGTTTCTTGTGTCCTGATTGCTTCGCGAAAGCCTTCCACAAGAAAATCTTATTCCTATAAATGGAAAAGGTACACATCATGGTGCACTTCGCAGTCCCTTGATCCCTTTTCCTGTCCAGTCCCAAGGTTTTTGGACTATCTCTGGCATTTGTCAGTCAGGTTTAAAGACATCTTCAATCAGAATGCATGTCAGTGCGGTAGCTGCCTTCCATAGGGGTGTCGGGGATGTTCCTATATTAGTACAACCCCTCGTAACACGCTTTTTAAAGGGCTTGCTCTATGTCAAGCCACCTTTACATCCTCCGGCCCCTTCTTGGGACCTTAATCTAGTTCCTGGTCGGCTCATGAAACCACCATTCGAGCCTCTTCACTCCTGTGACCTAAAATATCTCACATGGAAAGTGATTTTCCTTTTGGCTATCACTTCAGCTCGCAGGGTTAGTCAGTTACAGGCCCTATTTACCTATCTGCCTTACACTAAACTCCTGCAGGATCGGGCGGTACTCCGCACTCGCCCTAAATTTTTCCTAAGGTAGTTTCGGAGTTTCACATTAATCAATCCATCATACTACCTACCTTCTTTCCCAGGCCCCATTCCAATCCAGGGGAACAGGCTCTGCATACCCTTGACTATAAACAGGCTCTAGCGTTCTACCTAGACCGTACAGTTGCCCACAGGAAGAGTACTCAGTTATTCGTCTCTTTCCATCCCAATAAATTAGGGCAACCTGTGGGTAAGCAGACTCTCTCCTCCTGGTTGGCGGACTGCATATCTCTTTGCTATCAGCAAGCGGGCATTCCTTTTCAAGACCGTGTCAAAGCACACTCTGTGAGGGCCATGGCGACTTCAGTAGCACACCTCCGATCGGTGCCGCTTCCTGACATTTGCAGGGCTGCCACCTGGAGCTCTCTCCATACCTTCGCAGCCCACTATTGCTTGGACAAAGCCGGAAGACAAGATTCTATCTTCGGCCAGTCTGACCTGCGTAACCTATTTCCAACGTGACGTACCAACACCCTTCCGCCTGCCCGTTAGGGTTCAGGATGCCCTCTACCAAATTCCACCCCAGTTGTTGTGCCTGTTGCACGCCGTTGGGTGCATTTGCTGCACTCTCGGGCATCCTCAGCTCGGTACTCACCCATATGTGAGGACTACCATCCTGCTTGTCCTGTGAGAAAGCAAATGTTGCTTACCTGTAACAGGTGTTCTCACAGGACAGCAGGATGTTAGTCCTCACGAAACCCGCCCACCGCCCCGCGGTGTTGGGTTCGTAATGTTTTATTTTATTTTTCGGCACTGCCTGTTGCTTTCAAATAAGACTGAAGGGGACCCCTGCTGGCTGCAGGATTGGTGCCATGCTGGGCATGCCCAGTAGGGGCCAGTCAAAGTTCTGGAAATTTTGACAGAAGTTTTCTGTGATTGGGCTCCATCCTGATGATGTCACCCATATGTGAGGACTAACATCCTGCTGTCCTGTGAGAACACCTGTTACAGGTAAGCAACACTTGCTTTACTGGTAAGGGATACTCCAGTCCTTAGACTAGTGTTAATTTCTTCTGTGAGCTCACAGAATGTCAATATTCAGCCTGTTGGTTATCTGTTTTCACTCGAGTTTTTTGCTAGTTTGTCCACAGTTAATTTTGAAGAGAATACTGGCAGGCTGAGGTCACTGCAGGGGTATATATATTGTGATGTCAGTTTGCTCCGTCTCCATCTGCTGATAGGAGTGCATAACCCACTTTTTCTGTTTTCATCTGACTCATAAATAAAAGGAAATTATCAGGTAAGTAGTAATTTCTCATTCTTGAGTCAAACAAGGCAGATTACAGTTCAGGGAATAGTAGGCTTTGTAATGGCACTGGTGGCAGCATAGTTCATTTGGAATTCTGATATGGCAGATGAGGATAGCTAGAGGAGTGCTGTCTAGTCTGTAGAAGCCATACCAAAGAAGTGATGAAACTGCAAGTGGGTGATAAATTGCTGACATGCCACAAGTGAGCAAACAGTAATAATGGCATAAGCACAGGGAAAGTGTGTGGATAAAACTATTGGGTCAGTGAACAGACTTAGAATTCTGTGGGGTTTTTTTTTTTATTAATTTCCTTCTTATCTAGCCAAACCAGTCTAGATGCATGGGGTATGCTTCCCAGCCAGCAGATGGAGACAGAGAACAACATGCTTGCTCACCTGAGTCCTTAAAATAGCCTGTTCTTTGCTCTACCTGCCAGTATTCTTTGTCTCCGGTAGATGGTAGCAAGCATTCTATGCTGTTTTGGCTTTAGGCTGGGTGAAGAAAATGTGGATTTAGTTGCTCCTGAGGTGTGATAGTCCTTTGACTCCCTCCCCTGGTTGAGCTGCTCCTGAGGTGACAGTCTCTGATTCCATCTCTCGGTTGAGCTGGTCTTGGGGTGATAGTGGTAACTCATTCCCCCAGTGAAGCAATGCCCAGCAGCCAGAAAGTTTATAGAGTATTGGATCTGTTGCCCTTCTGTCCTATCTCTCCCTCTTTGTTCCTTTCTTCCCCTTTTTAAGTCAACCTGCTCTTGTCTGGGTAACCAAAAAAAAAAAAGCCTCTTTGGTTTAAGTGGTTCTTACTTTGGGGATTATTTATCTGGTTGTTGCTTTGGAGATGATTTTGCATTGAGATTTTTCTTAATCTACCAGTTGGCTAAGAATGTAGGTGGTGGGCATTACATAAGAACATAAGAAAATGCCATACTGGGTCAGACCAAGGGTCCATCAAGCCCAGCATCCTGTTTCCAACAGTGGCCAATCCAGGCCATAAGAACCTGGCAAGTACCCAAAAACTAAGTCTATTCCATGTTACCATTGCTGATGTCAGTGGCTATTCTCTAAGTGAACTTAATAGCAGGTAATGGACTTCTCCTCCAAGAACTTATCCAATCCTTTTTTAAACACAGCTATACTAACTGCACTGACCACATCCTCTGGTAACAAATTCCAGAGTTTAATTGTGCGTTGAATAAAAAAGAACTTTCTCCGATTAGTTTTAAATGTGCCCCATGCTAACTTCATGGAGTGCCCCCTAGTCTTTCTAGGCAGTAGCCGCCTCCTCCAGCCTCTGTGACTTGAGAACAAAGAATCCCATCAACTGAGGGGCTAACTCTGTTTTCTCCCATTGCTGATCACTGGATACGCTTCATTTTGGTCTAAGCCTATGCTGCTGCTGATACTTTATGCAGCATGGTCTTCTATTTTTTCTGTGCACCCCACTGTACATCTCTTCCTGTTCCAGGCCTGGACGGAATGGCAGCAGTGTTAGTAGAAGAAGATGTGCATCTTGCTGCAATGAAGGAGAGGGAGGAAAGCATAGCTGGGGCAGTGAGACACTGGGAAGCCGCAACACAGTGGTAGAGAATTTCTGGTTTAGAGCAGAGTTTATCAACTTCTTATCTCCAGCCCTATTTCTGCCCTGCCTCCTTTACAGAAGCCAGAAGGGGCAGGGTCACTATGATGCCTAAGAGCAGAGCAGAAACGGAGTTCCTGCAATCCCTGTCTGTTCATGGACCAGCAAAAATGCTGCAAGGAACTAGTGCTGGTCCATGGACTGTTGGTTAAGAAGTGCTGTTCTAGAAAATGCTTCATGCCAGGAAGGTAGTTTTGGTAAGGCAGTCTTAAGTTTATTTAATCAGTTCCTACCACTCTCCCTGTAGCCTGTACAGTTGCAAGATGTATTACGCTATGACCTTAGAATAAGGCCTGTAACGCTCGCCCTACCACCGACAGCCCACCGCCGGCCACGAGGCCAAAAAAGATTACTTACCTCAGCGCACAAGCTCCGATCCGCGAGCTCCGACCCCCATCCAGGCGCGCACCCGATGACGTCACAGAGACGCGACCGGGAGGGGATTTAAATCCCGGCGCGATATCCAGGCGTCGCACGCCGGGCGTCGCGCGCCGAAGGTGCGCGACAAAGGGGCCTGCCCCTTTGTGCGCCCCTTAGTGCAGCCCCGCAGAGCAGCCCAGTAACCAAGCCTCCATCCCAATCGGCTTCTTGGGTAAGCCCAACACAGCCTCACAGCTTATTTAAGGCAAAGCCCTTCCAGTGGGCCTAACCCTTTGTTGCTTATTGCGCACACGGTAGTAGACCCACATAGGGAATCGCTCCCTCATCTGGATACCACTAGCCTAGAGTTCCCCTTGCCTACTGGCTACATGCTCACTCCTCCTTCCACCATGCACCCCCTAACTATTCCCATCCACCACAACCAAAGGTGGAGAGCACCTAAGCTCCCCACACCCCACCATAACCGCCAGCAGAGACTCAGGCCCATCATGCTGACACCCGTCACCCAATGCCTTGGTCTTGCCCTTTTCTCACTCACGCTGCTCAATGCACAATCCATATCCAAGAAAACGCATATACTCAATGACTTACTATCCGACTCAAAACCGGACATCTGTGCCATCACAGAAACCTGGTTAAAACCCACCGACACAGCCCTAATCAACCAGCTTCCCATCCAGACCTACGACATACTGTCCATACCCAGACGCAAGAAAAGAGGAGGAGGTCTCCTCCTAGCAGCCAAAAAAAACGCTAGGTTTAACATTACAGACATCCAATACCACAGCAAATATCGAATTCGCATTATTCAACTCTAACATCTGACCATCGCACTAATCTACGCTCCCCCCGGCCTTCTGGAATCAGACCCTTCACCAATCATAGAACTAACAGCAAAACACTTAAACTCCGGAAAACCGACCATCTTGATGGGAGATTTCAACCTCCACGTGGATGTACAACCTCATTCCTCCAACTGCAAAACCCTTCTCTCCTCCCTCAACCATATGGGCTTCAGACAAATTGTGAAAGAACCCACCCACAAAGCTGGTCATACTTTAGACCTTATCTTTATAAACGAAGGACTCTCATCCCACACCACCCCAACATGCCTTGCGGTACCGTGGACCAACCACCGTATCATCTCATCAATGTTAGAGATCTTTAAATCTCCTCCCCAAACAAATCAAAACATCACCATATCGGTCAGGAAACAGTGCTCAGGAGATCACCTCAGTAAACACCTAACCAAGGAACTAATGAATCTGGACCTCGCCGACGCCAACTCAGCAACATCTTCATGGATTAACATAACTAACAAGATAGCAGATCAAGTGTGTCCCATGACAACAAAATCTATCAATCCGGACAAAGACAACAGGAAACCATGGTTCACCACAGAGCTGAAGTCACGTAAACACGAGCTCAGATGCAAGGAAAACCAATGGCGAAAAAGCCCATCCACAACAACCCTCCTCACCTACAAAGCATGCCTCAATTCATATAGAAACGAAATCAACAAAACCAAGAAAGAATTCTTCTCCAAAAAGATACACCACTTCTCATTCGATTCAAGAGCCCTCTTCTCCTATGTCTCAGCACTCACCAAACCTCCCGGACCTAGCATCCCAGATGACCAAGCTCTTAAAAAAGCTAATGAACTAGCCGAATTCTTTGACAACAAAATCACCTCACTCGTAGCCCCTCTCAAAGGGCCATCTCTGCACACAAGCTACGCAAGCAACCACAGCCCACAAACTCCTCAACCCAACACATACACAGCAGCACTCGAATCTCTTGAACCCACGTCCACCTTAGAAATAGCGAACATCCTTAAGATAAAACCATCCTCTCACCCGCTAGATCATATTCCATCAAACCTTCTGAGTTCAATCCCCGACATCATTGCCAAGCCAGTGGCAGACATCATCAACCGTTCCCTTGCTCAAGGCCAAGTTCCCGACCAACTCAAGTTGGCAATGCTCAAACCTCTCCTCAAAAACCCAACCTCCCCCTTCGGATCCTGCTAACTACAGACCTATAGCAAACCTTCCTATGTTGGCTAAAATCATGGAGAAAGTGGTTAACAGACAACTCTCAGAATTCCTTGATGACAACAATATCCTCACCACTAACCAGTTTGGATTCCGGAAGACAAAGAACACCGAATCTCTGTTAGCCACACTATCGGACAACATTATCTTCAATCTGGAAAAAGGCCAACCTTGCCTCCTCGCACTTCTGGATCTCTCCTCAGCGTTCGACACCGTGAACCACTCTAGCCTACTACAACGGCTAACAGACATCGGCATAACAGGAGCAGCTTTCAACTGGTTTAAATCCTTCCTTGAGAACAGAACATACAAAGTCAAGATAAACAACAAGGAGTCCCACCCCATTCAATCCAAAATGGGGGTACCACAAGGATCCTCACTCTCCCCCACCCTCTTCAACATCTATCTCCTCCCACTCTGTCATCTACTTACTAACCTCAATCTAATCCATTTTCTATACGCGGATGACATACAAATACTCATCCCTATAACGGATACTATACACAAAACCATGGATTACTGGAATAAATGCCTCTCAACCATCAACGATCTACTAGCCAGTCTCAACTTAGTCCTAAACACAAACAAAACGGAAATTCTTATAATAGCTCCGGAACAATCTGCCCCAACCACCGCCTGCAATCCTCTAGACACCTCAGGATACACCACCTCTCCTCAAGTCAGAGATCTGGGTGTACTCCTAGACAACAGACTCAACCTCAACAAATTCGTAAATAACACCACAAAAGAATGCTTCTTTAAATTACAAGTTTTAAAGAAACTAAAGCCACTTCTCCGCTACAGGGACTTCCGCACAGTACTCCAGGCCATCATTCTCCCGAAATTGGACTACTGCAATTCACTCCTGCTGGGCCTTCCCGCCTGCACCACCAAACCCCTCCAGATGGTCTTGAATGCCACAGCAAGAATTCTCACCAACGCCAAAAAAAGGGACCATATCACCCCGATCCTCCAGCATCTCCACTGGCTCCCCATTAAATACAGGATACAGTTCAAAACCAGCATGATGATTCATAAGGCCCTACAGAGCATCTCTCCACTCAACTTAACCTTCCAGCTCCAACTACACACTTCTAAAAAGCCAACCAGAAGGGCATATCAGAACAGAATGATCACCCAACCAGCAAAATCCTCCCTGAGGAAACGCGCACTATCCACAGCGGGCCCTTCGCTCTGGAACTCACTACCACCAGACCTCCGCCTTGAGCCGTGCCATTCCACGTTCAAAGTGAAACTCAAGACTTGGCTCTTCCTACAAGCTTTCCCAGAGAGCTAAGAGCAGGAAGAATAACAACCCTCCCATCCCACAGCAATTTTGTAATGTTTATTTGCCTTATTTATGTGTTCTTAGTAGATCTTAGTTTGTATTCTACTTTATAATAGATTAACTGTTCTATATGTTCCATGTAAACCGCCATCTCGGCGATAGTTATCTCTGTTATCTGTGAACCGGAGTGATATGTATATTATACAGGAACTTCCGGTATATAAAAACCAAAAATAAATAAATAAATAATAATCTTCCTGCATGCAACTCTTAAGCTTGGGAGTCCCCACTTGTGTGACTGCTGATCCCGTTTGTCCACGGAGAAAGCAAAGTTGCCTGCTTGTAAGGATGTTCTCCATAGGCAGCAGAACAAATCAGCCACACAATCCCATCCTCCTCCCCTTAGTGTTGAAGATAGCTTGTTATATTGATTGAGGAGACTTGCACAGGGGTGGCTGCACAAGAACACCTGCGTATGCCTGGAAAGATCATTTTGTGGTTTTGGATTAAAAGAGCAAATTTCTGTGCCTGCACTACTGGTTTGTCACCAACTTGTCTAGCTGATTTGTACTGCTGTCTATGTATAACACTTGTTACAGGTAAGCAACTTTGCTTTCTCCAGAGGGGGAGGGCAGTTTTCAGCCTCATTTTATTGAGTAACTGCTTAATTTTTCAGTCGTTTGAAAATTGTCTTCTAAATTTGTAATGTTAATACTTAATAGTTGATATCTTGGGCATGCTAGAGCCCAAAGGGTAAGTGACTCGGCCACTTTTACAGTGTGTTAAGATAGATAAATCATAACCTGAAATGTCTGAGGATGGCTTCCTTCCTCCTAAGCCCTTGTGTTTAATTTATTGACTTTGTACTTTTTATCTCGGATCCTATTTTAACCAAGACTTTTAAAAATTCTTTCTTTGCTGAAACTTGTTTTCTTCATGTTTCCTGAGTCTGACTACCTCTCTTCTACACAACTGCTTGAAAAATAATGTATAATCAAAGCTGGAACAGGAGCTGTCAACCCTGTGAGCTGTTTTTAGTAGCTTGTTAAAATATGCTGTTTTATATCAGATAACTAACTGACCATGTGCAGCCTGCGTCTTTGTCTTCTTACCTGCCTCTGGTACCTTACTTACAGTGGGGCTTCCCCCTTGGCTTGCCTGAATACCATGCTGCACTCCAATTCAAGAGGAACAGATGCACTTTTCTACAAATTGCCAGGGCGTATCAGCCTTTTCACCCTGAAGGTAGGATTAAAAATTGCTGTTGTGATATGTTTAGCTATACTAAAAATGTTATTATAGTTGGCAGTAAAATTATTGCATTATATAAAAAGGATCTTTTATTTTTCTAATTGTGTTATGCTGAAGGTAAAGTTTTAACTGTTCTGAAAGTTCTCCTTTTAGGAATATATACCATCATGTCTTGAATGAAATAAAGGTACCGATGACCATCAGAAACATATGCTAATAAGTTTTCATCCAGAATTTCAACACAATATAAGTGAAGAATGACAAAATATGACATTTTTAGCCTAGGCTCAATAGAATAGAAAGGCTTATCAGATGATAAAATGGCTGCATGTATTGCAGGCTTGTGTGTTTGAATGTGTTCCCACCTTACAACTTTGGAACAGCTAGACCTAGCTGCACCAATTCTAGTCTTGAGGTACATCTTTGGTGGAGGGGGGCATCTGACTTTCATGTTTTAAATTTGGTGAATAATTTGAGGGGGAGAAGGGAAAGTTAGCAGTTTTCTAATAAAAAATGAATATACTGTAGTTTCTTTTCCTTCCCATTCCCTCTTTCATATCTTTAAGAACATAAGAAAATGCCATACTGGGTCAGACCAAGGGTCCATCAAGCCCAGCATCCTGTTTCCAACAGTGGCCAATCCAGGCCATAAGAACCTGGCAAGTACCCAAAAACTAAGTCTTTGCATTGGATGAACCTAATTCTACCAAACTGTGTCGAGGTAGATCCTTGAGGGGACATAAGACTCCACTTTCCAAGCTTAGGGGCCGATACAATACAGTGCGCTCAGCTGAGCATACTATTTAACCCGCAGTTGGACGCGGGTTGTATAGGCGCTAATTAATCCCCTTATGGAGCGGACTGGGAGGTAACTGGGAAAGGCCCCGATGCGACACTGCACAAATTTGCTAAATTATACCTCCCCTTACACTCGCGGGACCGGAATTTTATAACTTTCTCGTGCATATTTTTTGAAAATCTACCCCTTAGATTGTAAACCCTCTGGGGATAGGGAAATACCTACAGTACCTGAATGTAATTTGCTTTGAAGTGCTGAAAAAAGTGTGAAAAGCGGAATATATATTAAAAAAAAAAAATTTCCTTTTCCAAAATATTAAGAGAGCAAACATTTTGTCATCCTGAAATGATTTGCATGCATCCAATTATTAATGATTTAAAGGCCATTGATAATTAAAACCATGGTTTCTTGCAATGAGGTTACTACAGGGAAAGGCAATTGCATGTCATCTGCATACATTCTAAACATTATTGAATATTGATCTAATATTGTACACAATGAAATCATATATACATTGTATAACACTTCATAGAACACTGACCCCCTGAGAAACCCCAGAAGAAACAGTAAATCAAGTACTATCAATCATAACTTGTTCTCTTTTGCAAAGATAGGATTTGAACCATTTATAAACTGCCCCCCCCCCCCCCGAACTCCAAGCTCACTTAAATGATCCAATAAAATATTAGGGGAAACAGTATTAAAGGCCAAAGATACATCAAGAAATACACAAACAGCTATGCCCTGATCAAATTCACACAATAAGTAGGTCATGACCGAAACCAACAAGGTTTCTGTTGTTTCTTTCTAAAACCACTCAGATATTGATGCAGTATATTGTTTTCCCTTAGAAAATCAGAAAACTGAGACTAGTCCCGTTTCTCTAATTTTTCCCAATGTACTTGGATTAGAAATTGGTTGAAAACAAGGGGAAGCGTTATCCAAATTACATTTAGAAACGGCGAATTATGGTTCTATCTAGTATAGTAGGGACATATTCTTCTGAAAATTAATGATTATGTAAAGAACTCAAAACCTCTTAAAAAAAAAAATTCCTTAGTAAATACAATGCAGACAGATTTTCCAACATCCTGAAATGATACTCCTGATATGGGAATTTGATCAAATGAAATTGAATTGACTGCCGGTTCATTATATATTGTTTTGGAGCTAAGGGCTGGATTTTCCATTCTCGCAGAGAATGGTGAATCCAGCGGTAACAGGGGGCGGGCCTGCGAAAGCCGGCAGCGATTGCACCACTGCAGTGTTATCGCTGCCAGCTTTCGCACCCAATAGTTCTACTGGCGACGATAACGTAACTTACCTTCTCACTGGACAAGCAGGATGGTAGTCCTCACATATGGGTGACATCATCAGGATGGAGCCCAATCACAGAAAACGTTTGTCAGAGTTTCTAGAAATTTGACTGGCACCTACTGGGCATGCTTAGCATAGCACCAACCCTGCATCCAGCAGGGGTCCCCCTTCAGTCTTCTTTTTTTCCACGCAATGGTAGCCACGCGGGTTAAGTAGCTCTTCAGATATTCCTGACAGGAATTTTTCTCACGAAACGTCTTCAAGAAAATTGCAAAATATTTACCCCACAGGGGTCCCCCTATCGATAACTTTACTCCGCGGTCGAATGGCAAGTTTTTTACCTGCTTGCAGTCGATTCCCTTCGAGTTTTTCCCTCGCGGCCTACTGACCATCGACCTCACTGAAGCTAAATTTTGTCGAGACCATGGCATCGGGTTTCCGTCAGTGCGCCGACTGCACTCAAACAGTGTCCATCGCTGACCCTCATACGGTCTGCATGGTGTGTTTGGGGGTCCGACCATGATGTCCTAACTTGCACCAAATGTGCCCAAATGACACCAAAAGGTCACAAGGCTCGGCTGGAGAAGATGGAACTTCTCTTTTGGTCTAAAACCCAGACTCCATCGATAGCTTCGACGTCATCCGAACCAGTGCCGTCTTCTTCACGCCAGCACCTTGAAATCGCTGCTGCCTGACCGGCTTCAACTCCACGGTTGTCGACTCCTCCTGTCTCTCCTCGGAAAAAGAACTGGGGAGAGCACAGTGAAAAATGTCGAAACCGCCACCGATACAGGCAAGCCCTCGGCATCGACGTCGTCTGAGCCACCAACAAAGAAATCCCATCCAGAAAAGGCCCTGTCCTCTTCTGTGTCTGGGTCACCGAGGTGTTCCCCACCTTGACAGATGCCGGGAGCCGCAACTCCACTGTCACTGGTGGACCCTCCGGCTACACCAGAGCTGCCTCCTACTCCGGAATCGGGGCCATATGCTCCAGGTTTCCACGAAGAATTGGATCGGATGATCCAAGAGGCCATCGGAAAAGCACTCTAGGGGTTCAAACCTCCATAGATACCAGTGCCTGTCCCTGAGCCGGTCACCGACCCGATACCCATGGCTCTTGCACCACTACTGGCCAGAATGGACACTTTAATCGGTGCCTAGCCACCAGTGGATCCGAGGGAACCGGTGGCCCCGATTCCTTCCACACCGATACCCTTATCGTCAGATGAAGAAGAAACACCGATCTCCATTCCGCCTTCCGGACTGCTGCCACCGACGCATCCATCGATGTCACAGATTCCATCGGTGCCTCCGATGCCTTCTATGCCTCCATCAATGCTTTCGGTGCCTAGGCCTGGACCTTCAGGATTAGCACCGTTTCTCCCATCTGATGATCCCATGGGATGATAGGTTACAAATTAATTGAAGTAGGACTGAAATTTCATTTTTTAATTATTTCAGAACCCTGGAGTGTATATCACACGGTTCAGGTGATTTACTACTCTTCAGTTTGTCAATCTGGCCTATCTCATCTTCCAGGTTCACCGTGATTTGGTTCAGTTCATCTGAATCCTATTGTATAGTGTCATAAAGAATCTAAATATTGCTGCGCTTGATCTTTAGGATGAAGCACAATCATTTTACCATCAGCAAACACACACATTTTTGTAGGAAACTGGAAGGAAAACTTGAAAGCTTTGTGGTACAAGGCGCTGTAGATCTGTGCCATTTTTTGGCGGTCTTCAGATACTTTTGCTGAAAAATCACTGAAGAGAAGAAGTTTAACACCTTCACATTCCAAAGAATTATTACACTTCTTATAAGCCCGCATGAGTCGGACCTTATCCGCATAGTTCAAAATATGGGCAATGATGGGTGTAGGTCTCGAGTCTTTCTTTCTGCGTATCCCAACTTGATGTGCTCGTTCTACTATAATAGACTCCTTCTCAAGAGAAAGCCCCAAGGCCTCAGGAAGCTAAACCTGAAAGAATTATAAAAGATCTTGCTCCTTATCAGATTCTGAGAGATCACTGACTTTAATATTGTTCCTATGTGCTCTATTTACTTCGTCCTCGATTCTTTCAAGTAAGGCCACATTTTCTATTTTAAGATTAGCCAATTGCGTGGTAAATTGCTCTGCCGTTTTTTTTGGGGGGGGGGGGGTTTTTGGAGCTGCTACTCTGTTATCCAACTCGAGATCTTTGTGGTTTGACTGCTTACTTTCTCAGTCATTTCTTCCATTGCCAGTTGTAGTTTATTGTTGATCAATCAGAGCTGCGGTAACATTCTTCAATATATCCTGTACAATGTCATCTTTCAATTCCGCAAGAGATTGTTCAGACACAGTCGCCATCTTTGTTTTAACCGATACATTTTTCTTGCCGTCTTTCCTTTTATCTCTCGGAGTGCGTGAAGCTCGTGTCTGCATTCCAGCATATATAGATCACGGCACATTTATTTAGGCAGAGCTGTACTAAAAATCATCCCATTCAAAAGCTCTCTGTGACTGTGACTGCTCAGTTAGGTGACCTAATTGGAAGTTAGCCTCTTCCATATTTTAAAACGAATGGAGATGGAGACAAACACACGTGAACTTGTCACAGTGCACTAGTTCATTCTATATACAAGTATATGAGAAAGGAGAAGTTGCTGTGGTGTGGGTAGCTGGATCGATTATTACTTGCCAGGTTCTTATGGCTTGGATTGGCCACTGTTGGAGTCAGGATGCTGGGCTTGATGGACCCTTGGTCTGACCCAGTATGGCATGTTCTTATGTTTTTATGTTCTTATGATATCTTGACTGTCTGATGTGGTTGCCAGAGAACCTGGCATTCAAGAGTGAGTCACATCCAGTGTTCAAAACATGTAATTCCTGTCATGCTCAGCCTGGGAATAAGACAGAGACTGGAAGTACTCAAAGAAGGAGGCATATGAGGAGATGCTGTGTGCAATGTGTATGCTGCACAAAGTGGAGCCCAGGTATCCATGTCATGCAAGCTGCCCATTTATTTCATTTATATATACCGTCATTCTGTTTTATCAATCACAGCAGTTTAATTACCACACTCCAGGGATCATGCTGTATCTAGAAATAAGCATGCATGATTAAACATGTAATCAGAAAGGAGCTTCTATACTTTTAAGAGCCACAGCTGGTGTCTCTTTTTGCTGCAAGGTGCTGGCCTGGATGTAAGCATCAGACAGTGGTGAACTTTCCATAGCACATCTGATCAGGTCTGAAGGCGCATCAATGAGCCATGGTACATTGCTGTAGAGCAACAGAAGGCTGATGTGGGATTAATTGTTGCTGAGGAGAATAGGGTCAGATTGGGGTCATGTAACATAAAACCTTTCAAGGGCGTTACAAGGGTAAAACTAGCATATATTGGAGCAATTTTGAAAAGGCCATTTACATGCTTTAAATCTTTTGAAAATTACCGCCTTAATGTAGACAATATTGTTGCTGAACTTAGTATTCCATAGAACAGTAGCTCATAGGTTTGATTACAAGAGTGTAAGAGAACCTATGCTCATGTTTTTACTCATCAATAAGAAATTTCTCCCTCCTCCCCCCTCCACGAACAACCTTCCTTCCCCCCCCCCCCCCCCATTAGCAAACCTCCCTCCCCATGCGCTAGTTTCGCTCTAATAGTGCATACTGCTACTGTTCCTAGTTATGTTATGTTATATTATCCAAGTTGTTCACTCCCTTGTTCATTGTAAGATATATGTTGTCATTGTTTTCTACTTGTTATAATGTAAACCGGAGTGATAAGTAATTCTGTTACCTGAACTTTGGTATAAAAAAAAAGTTATAAATAAATAAATAAATATACATTTTAATTGTTAGGTTAGTATAGGGGAATGATTAGAAGTTCCTGTTGTGCACAATTTTGATTTGCTGAATGTGATCCCTTCTCTGCCTTTACTGGTCCACCCATTATAGCTGTTATGCAAAGAATCTGTAAATTCTGTTTTTTTTTATAAGAGCCAAACTCTAAAATTTGTTATTTTTTCTCACAATAAACTAGATAGCCCATTGTGATATTGTACTGTTATTTATCACTGGGATTTCACGTAATCTCCTTTTTCTCTGCATAGAAGGATGCCCTACAGTGGTCTCGCAGTCTGTCTGTGGTAGAGGTAGATGAACCAGAGGATGCAGTTGATGGGGAAAGCTGTGGATCAACTGAAGCCAGTACTGTGAGTGGTGGTGATAATGATGGTGAGTATCTAGCCCCATTCATCAATAGCTGGTAGCGAGAGTCATATTCATCATCTGATGTTAGTTTTTTCCTTTATTTCTTTAGGGTCACCTGACGAAACTTCTTCTAATGCATCCTGTTCTACTGAGTCTCACAGCCAACTGCTGTCTAGCACCAGTGTGTGCAGTAGGCCAATATCACAGGTATGGGAGCGAGAGGTTTGTTTCCATCATGGTTGCTGGAAGGTATTAGAGGAGCTGGTACCCCTTACAGGGTTGAAGGGGAGTATGAGGAGATGCTAGGGTTGGTCGTGGTATGAGATAAGAGAAGGCGACAAGTAGGTCTCAGTTGTGTATACAGGAAGGCATTATAATTTTCATGGTACCCTAAAAAGATCACTTTATAAAGTGAATATAAAAATGATGCACATCAATTATAAAATAGACTGAAAATTTAACATTGCTTAGTAACATGACAGTAGAAAAAGACTGTATGGCCTATCCAATCTGTCCCTCTGCCTAATTAATTTAGCTTCATAATTCCCATCACTCCCTTAGAGATATAAAAACAAGCTTAAAGACATAGAAACAAACATTAGGAGTCAAGGTTAATAATCAGACATGTAATTAAAGGTTGCATTTTAAACATGGAAAAGTCTTATTTCATAGAATGATAAAGACAAAATACACCAAAAAAAGAAATTGCCTATATTGTAGAAGGAAGTATTAGTCCTGGGGGAATTCTGCACTACTGTGGAGCACAGAATTCCCCTCCTGCACAGATTCTGTGCAGAATTTGGCAGGCACCAGAGTGCCACAAGTGGAGGCTAATCTCACTCCTGGCGAAGATGAAGCAGGCCCAGGCATACTGGAAGTGGAGGCTCTATCGATTGCAGTGAATATGGAGCAGGCCCCAGTGAGAATGAGTTTCTGTGTGTATAAAACTGTGAGCGAAGGGGGTGAGAGAGAGTGTGGGCTCTGTTCTTCTGCTGTCAAGTTTTGGCTTTTTCGATTCAGAATTATTTTTAACTGGGTTTCTGATTTAATCCTTCGATGAGCTTGGATGCTCAAAATTGAGTCTGAGTTCATGGAAAATCAGTGACACTGGGGACAATCATCTGTAGGGGCCAATGAGCAGAATCCTGATCCAGTCCAAATGAATGTAAATCCCAGTTCGAGAACAGATGCCGGTAAAATTAAGCATCGGTTGTCTGACCCGCTGACAGCCGCTGCTTCCCTAGCGCCTCCTTATTAGCGCGACACCTAATTTTTAAATAGAGAATCTTGTGCCCAGGAGAAGTGCCTGGGCGCACGTCGGGAGAGCGGGCACTCAACTCTGAGCGCCCGCTCTCCCGCATTTTTTACTGAATCAGCCTATTAGAGAGCAAGATTGTTTTTTTTTTTCCTTTTAATTTTGTTTACTTTTCTAACATATAGATTTGTTGCATTTGTAATAGCTCCTTTCAATTTGGTCCACTGTTGTTCCACTTCACCCATTTTCTCCCAGTCTTCCAGTTCTTCCTCAAGGAACATTCCCATTTTGACAAAGTCTTTGTTTGTGAAATTCAAAACTAGGATCTTTGTGTGAATTCTATGTATTCTGTTTTCGATATTATACCATACAGTCTGATAATCATTGGTGCTCAGGTGGGCAGCTACTCGGACATTTGAGACATTACTGCACATACCCAGATCAGTCCAGACCGGTAAGTTTATGCATTCCTACCAGCAGATGGAGGCAGAGAACAAAACTTTGAGGCACTGCTACATATACAGAGTGTGCCACCTGCAGTCCCTCAGTATTTCTTTGTCTCCAGCAGATGGTAGAGATGCATAGCTGCAGTCCTGACTGATCTGGAGTTGGAAAGTTGGAGCTGCTTCTCAAGGTGCTAGTTTCCTTAGTGAGCCATCCCTCGAGTTGAACCAGGCGAATGAGGGGGAGAGGGGGTTGGATACCCCTGGCCGTAGCTGCCCGCTGGTTCCGGGGCCCCTGATAGCGAGGGGACTAGCTCCCTCTTTGTATCCTGAGGTCCCCTCCTGCCTGCCACTGGCTCCCTCAGGGAAGAATCCCCTTTGTTTTTTTTTTCCTTTTTGCTGCTTTAGTCTGTTAGTAAAGTTTTTTGTTTAAGAAAAGAAAGAAGAGTTTGCTTGCCAGGGACAGCCAGGAGAGCCGGCCTGCGATGCAGGGCCCAGGGGCAGTCGACCGTGGTGGGAGCGGTAACTGCCGGTGTTCTGCTGGAGGGCTTCCCGAAGGGGGCCTGATTGCTCCGGCATGCTGTGGCTAGATTTTGCTCTGACAGCTGTTTCCTTTTTTAACCCGCCTGTTTCTTCCTGCCTTCGCTCCGACCGCGTGGTACAGAGGGCTTCCCTGGCGGGGATTTCCTTTGTGGTCTGCCATGCTTTCGAGCTCTTCAGAGTTGTTTTGCGTGCGCGTGGTTCCTGCGATTGGGGACCTTTCCGTGCACCATTGAGGTTTGCGCGGTGACGCGGTCTCATTTAGTCACGTGGTGTGGCCTATTGGAGCGGGGGCTCTAGAGCGTAGCAGATGTCAGAGAAACCACGGGTGGAAGCATGTAGGGCCTGTGGTTCCTGATCAGCCCACCTTAACTCCCTTTCCCTGTGCACTGGCTGTGCTTCAGGGAAAGAGGGATCCTCCGCTAAGGGTCCCAAGGACCGGAGGGCCTCTCGGTCCACGGGGTTCACGGTGAGGGCCTCTGTCCTTGCTGCTCCTGAGAGGGATCACAGTCGGAGGCTCTGGCCGACCACAAGTCTGCTGAGGATGGTATTGAGGAGGGGGTGGTCTCTGAGCCCAGCAGCCCTGAAAAGGCTTCTGAGGGCCTGAGGGGTTTTTCTCCAGAATTTCTTTGTTTATGCAAGAGGCTTTTCTGGCACGGAAGGCAGCTAAGCGGAGACCGAAGGAGAGGTCTTTAGGGCCCTCCAAAAGATCTTGAGCATCCTCAGGGGCGTCCTTGGTGAGACTGGACAGGCATCGCGGGTTGCGGTCCACATGTACGGAACGGGACCCGAGAGATCTGGATGAGTCGGATGATCCGCAAGATGAGGGGGTGTCCTCTCCAGCTGCGGATCTGGAAGGGGTCCCAGATGAGGAGCAGAATCCTGACTTGGATGGAAGCGTGGATGAACCGGACCTCACGGAAGCAGCCGGAGTGATGGCGATGACCCCTGGAGGAGCTCCAGTCACTTATTCCTCAGTGTTAGAGGAATTGGAAGTCAAATTGACTCAGGAGGAGTCTGACAACGAGGCCGTTAACCTGGTGTCTTCCCTGTGCCTTTCCCATTCCGAAGAAGATTCAGAAGCTCAATAGGAGTGAGATTCCCCAGAAGCGGGCTTGAAGGTTGGAAGGGCCATGGCAAAGCTGTTTCCCTTTGTTGGAAGAGCACTTGGATTGCCTTAAAATGCCTAAGGTCACTGCGGTGGTATCAGTGGTGAACAAGAAGACTTTGATTCTGGTGGCGGGGGCAGCTGCCCTCAAGGATATTTAAGAGGGTAAGCTGGAGGTTCAATTGAAGCGCATGTTTGAGGTGTCAGCATTGAGTCTCTGGGCGGTGGTGTGCGCTAGTATGATGCAGCGTGCTTGCTTATGCTGGATCCAGAAGCCGCAGGAGCAGGCTTCGCCGGGGTGTGCGGTCTCCCACATAGGCGGCCCATCTTGAGGTGGGGGTGACCTACGTGGCAGATGCTTTATATGATCTGGTGCGCAGTACAGCTAGGAGTATGGTCTCTATGGTGGCGGCATGGCGCCTTTTATGACTGCGCAGTTGGTCAGCGGACATGTAGTCTAAGACTCAGTTGTGTAACCTTCCCTTTAAGGGAAAACTCTTTGGGGGAGGACCTGGACCAGCTCATGAAGTCCCTGGGAGAAAATAAGGATAATAGGCTCCTGGAAGATGATAAAGGCATTAAGAAGAGCTTTCCTGCATGTTCTCATTTTCGAGAGTTGAAGAGATTTCGGTCCAGTACAGGCTCCTCTTCCACAGGGCAGAATCAATTGTTGAATCGTCATTGTTCCTTTGGGGGGTTAGCCGGTCTTATTTATTTAAGGATTTTTTATATACCGTGGCACGTTAGAAAACATCACCTCGGTTTACAATGAACAATAATTCAGCAACAAGCTTTACAATCCAAACAATTTAGAATGGAACATAACGGATATAAATTAAAACCAGTAAATAATTAACATCAAATAATACATTGGGGTGCACTAGCAGGGCGAAGGATAAATAACGATACAAATATATATAATTTGGGAATATATAACAGGAGATGTAAATTACTTGGGAGTCTGAAATTACTTGGGAGTCCAAGGCCAGTCCCACCCAGGGCCGAGTTCTCTAGCTCCTCAGGGGGGTACCCCGGTCCTAGCCAGGGGGACCTCCCCGTAGACGGGGACCCCCAAGGAACCAGCGCCTCTCAGCTTTGGCCCAGCGTCGATCTCATGGGTGGAGTTCTTCAAGGGGATTCATGCCTTGTTCAAATGCAAACTGAACCTCAGGCTGACCAGCCACATGCTCCACAGGAGGACCCTCATGCCCCAGGCCCTTCAAGACCCTAGGCACAGGCTTCCACTACCCAGAAACCCCATCTATGGGGATTCAGACATCTCTGAGGAGGAAACCGACCCTTAGAAGAGGGGGAGCTCCCCCTGGGGACGAGCCTCACCGAACCATGAGATGCTTCTTCACTAAGGACGAAGCTCCCAGACTGGTCAACCAATGCCTGACTGAGCTCGCTATACCGGGCCCAGGTACTTCGGGGGAACCCCCTGCTATAGGGTCTTCAAGAGACTTCTCACCATTTCCCTCTGTTACAAACAGCACAGCAGCTGATTTGACCTGGAATGGAATGTCCGGAGTCCACTTCAAGGGGGGCGAGCTTTGGCTGCCCCTGTACCCCCCTGGACCCGGCAACCAAAGATCTTCTTTCATGCCCAAGAGTTGATGCCATGGTCTGTGCAGTCTCCAAGCGCACTACCATTCCAGTGGAGGGAGGAGCTGTGCTCAAGGATGCACATGACCGGCGGCTGGAGTCCATCCTCAAACAGTCATTTGACGTAGCCGCTATGTCTCTACAAATTGCGGCCTGCTTATCACAAACCAGGAACACACCACCCCGGGAGAAGACATGGAACCCGCAGTATCATTCTCGCGGGATTGCGCCTCCGACTGGTGCGCACCACGGCCAGAGGAGTGTCCTCTGTGGTGGCGGCCAGGAGGCAACTCTGGCTCCGAAGCTGGTCGGCCGACGCATCTTCCAAAACGCGCCTCACGAGGATGCTCTTCAAAGGATCCCTCCTGTTTGGCAGCGAACTAGAGAAAACTGGCCGACAAATGGGGCAAGTCCCCATTGCTGCGCCTACCGGAGGATAAGACGAAGAGAAACCAGCGACCCTTCCCCAGGTCCTCCAGGGGCAGAAGTTCACAGCGCTTCAATCCTTACAGGAGGCAACTATCAAGCCCCCCCGCCCTACGGGCAGGAACCAGTCCTTTCGGACCAAGCACAATAAGAGGGGAACCAGCTCTGGTACAGGCCCCAGCCGCACCCCACAATGAGATTCAGCCGACCCATCCAAGGGAAGAAGCCCTTGGGGGCAGACTAGCCCCTATTCTACCGCAGATGGATCGAGATGATAACTTCGGACAAGTGGGTCCTAGCCATCATTCGGGAAGGGTACTACCTGGATTTTCTATGAATCCCTCCGGACAAGTTCGTGGAGTCCCCCCCTGCCATGATCTCCCAAGAAGGGGCGGCAGTGGAAGCTACACTGTCCAGGCTACTGGCCCTCGAGGCCATAACCCCAGTGCCTCCACAAGAAATAAATACTGGGCATTATTCCATTTATTTTATCGTCCCCAAGAAAAGAGGGAACATTCAGGGCCCATCCTGGACCTCAAGTCGGTCAACCGCCACCTCAGGATTCCCCGCTTCCCGCATGGAAAACCCTACGATCCGTAATAAGGGCGATACAACCGGGAGAGTTTCTCACATCCCTGGATCTTTCGGAGGCCTACATACACATCCCAATTCATCAGGATCACCAGCGTTACCTATGCTTCAAAGTCCTGAACCGTCACTACCAGTTCCGGGACACTACCCCTTTGGATTAGCCACAGCACCCCGGACGTTCACCAAGGTAATTGTAGTGGTGGCGGCAACACTGAGGAAGGAAGGAATCCTTGTTCATCCTTACCTGGACGATTGGCTGATCAGGGCAAAGTCACCGGAGGAAAGCCGCCAAGCAACCAGCAGAGTCATAACTCTACTGGAGAGCCTAGGATGGGTGGTCAACACAAACAAATGTTCCCTACAGCCCTCACAGTTGCTGGAATATCTAGGAGTCCGATTCGACACCAAAGAGGACAAGGTCAGCCTGACCCCCACAAGGAGATCAAAATTGTGGAGGAACCGGCTGCAAACCTTGCTGAACGATCCTCGTCCCACAGCATGGATTACCTGCAAGTCCTCGGGCTGATGGCATCCACGCTGGAAAGTTGTGCCATGGGCGCGAGCCCACATGAGGCCCCTACAGCGCTCACTCCTATCACGGTGGAGCCCACGGGTCCCAGAACTACACCGTACGTCTATCACTCCCGGGCAGAGTTCGACCCACTACGGTGGTGGCTGCAGGCAAACCACATGAGCCAAGGATCAAGGCTATCCTCCCCAACCTGGACCCTACTCACCACAGATGCCCAGTCCACGAGGATGGGGAGCACACTGCGAGGAGTTAACTGCCCAAGGGCAGTAGAACGCAGAAGAAGCGGGATGGAACATCAACAGCCTAGAAGCGCGGGCAGTCAGACTAGCCTGTCTGCGGTTCGCTCACAGACTCCGAAACAAAGCGATCAGAGTAAGTCGGATAACGCCACGACAGTGGCCTACATCAACCGGCAGGGGGGGGAAACCAGGAGCCAACAGGTGTCCCTAGAAATAGACCCCCTGATGGCGTGGGCGGAAGCAAACCTCCAGGAGATCTCCGCTGTCCACATCGCCGGGAAGGACAAATCACGGCAAGACTTCCTCAGTAGGGAAAGTCTAGACCCAGGAAAATTGAGGCTGTCGTCTGCAGCCTTCTAATTGATAGTTGAATCGGTGGGGGACACCGGATACTGGACCTTCTGGCAAACAGATCCAACGCCACGTATCCAGATACTTTAGCCGCAGGTGGGAACCGCAGTCCCAAGGGGATCGATGCCCTGGTACACATCTAGCCACCGGGACTCTACGCCTTCCTGCCGTGGCCCCTATTGGGCGCGATCATTCACAATACGATACAACTACACAAGGGACTAGTTCTTCTGGTGGCTCCGGAGTGGCCTAGAAACCCTGGTACGCAGAACATGAGAAGACTGCTGGCAGGGAACCCTCTACCCCTGCCCCCACACAGGGACCTGCTACAACAAGGTCCGATCCTCCACGAGGACCCAGCTCAATTCTCTCTTACGGTCTGGGCCATTGAGAGGGCCCGCCTGAGAGAGCGGATACTCGGCGGTAATCGACATCCTCCTCCGAGCACGCAAGTTCTCCACATTGTTAACGTACATTAAGGATCTGGAGAGTATTTTGAAGCCTGGTGCGAAGACACAACATGAAGCCACGCTCATTCAAAGTTCCCGTGATCCTGGAATTCTTACAGAATGGACTACAGAAGGGTCTGTCCCTCAACTCCATCAAGGTACAAGTGGCCGCATTGTCATGCTACGGCTCCAGAGCGAGGGGCGACAGCATAGCTTCTCACCCCGGACGTGTCACGCTTCCTGAAAGGAGTCAAAACACATCGCTCACCACTAAAGTGGCCGGTACCTCTGTGGAATCTCAATCTCATTTTGGACTTCCTAGCGAGAACCGCCTTCAGAACCCTCCGAGGCCTGTCCCTCCGCCTGTTAACCCTAAAGACGGTGTTCTTGCTGGCAGTGTGTTCAGCCCGCCGCATCTCAGAACTACAAGCACTGTCCTGCCGTGAGCCATTCCTCAGGCTCACCTTGGGGTCCTTCCAACTATGCACGGTTCTCTCCTTCCTTCCCAAAGTGGTCTCACACTTCCACCTCAACCAGATCATCTCGCTACCAGCGACGGATGGCTTGAATTCGGAAGAAACCCGTAGTCTACGTCACCTCAACATCAGCAGACTCCTATCCAGGTACCTGGAAATGTCGGAACCCGTACGAAGAATGGACCACCTTTTCATCCTTCACAGAGGAAAGAGACAAGGGGAAGCGGCCTCGCGGGCAACCATCGCCCGCTGGATCAAGGAAGTCATCAAGGCGGCCTACGTAGAAGCTGGCAAGCCACCAGCTCTACAGGGCAAGGCCCATTCTACCAGAGCCCAGGCAGTATCCTGGGAAGAAACTAGAATGCTGTCACCTGCCAAGATCTGCAGGGCGGCTACATGGTCCTCCATCCATACTTTCTCCAGATTCTACCGTCTGGACGTTCAGGCTCGGGAGGACACGGCATTTGCAAGGGCAATACTAAGTGGACCACAGGCAGCCTCCCACCCGGTTCTGGAGTAGCTTTTATACATCCATTTTGTCCTGAGTCCATTTGCTACACGCTAGGAAATGGAGAAATTACTTACCTGATAATTTCATTTTCCTTAGTGTAGACAGATGGACTCAGCAACCTACCCTTGGCTGCTGTTACGCATGGTCTTTCAAATAATTCAAGGGTAAGGCATGTTTTCATTTACCTAGGGCATCCACCCTGCCGGGTGGATGCCCTAGGTAAATGTCGACGCTTTCCGGTTGAGTACACTGGCGGTCTCCAGCTATAGTCAATCAACCAGTTCAAGTTAATCAAGTTTGAACGTTTAACCAAGTTATGAAGTTATTCAAGTTAACCATATTATTAAGTTAATCAGTCAGTCACACATATATCCACAATGCTTTTCGAGGAGAATACTGAAGAGCTGCACTTCCTGCAGGGGTATATGTACTAGGGGCTGACGTCAGATTGAAATCTGATCCATCTCCAAGTGCTAACAGGAGTACACTATACCCATTGGTCCTGAGTCCATCTGTCTACACTAAGGAAAACGAAATTATCAGGTAACTAATTTCTCCATTATCTCACTCGTATTTCTTTCCAGATCATTTATAAATATATTGAAAAGTAAGGGTCCCAGTACAGATCCCTGAGGCACTCCACTGCCCACTCCCTTTCACTGAGAAAATTGTCCATTTAATCCTACTCTCTGTTTCCGGTCTTTTAGCCAGTTTGCAATCCACGAAAAAAGACATCGCCACCTATCCCATGACTTTTTACTTTCCTAGAAGCTCTCATGAGGACTTTGTCAACGCCTTCTGAAAATCCAAGAATATTACATTCTACCGGTTCACCTTTATCCACATGTTTATTAACTCCTTCAAAAAGTGAAGCAGATTTGTGAGGCAAGACTTGCCTTGGGTAAAGTCATGCTGCCTTTGTTCCATTTAAACCATGTCTTTCTATATGTTCTGTGATTTAATGTTTAGAACACTTCTACTATTTTTCATGGCACTGAAGTCAGGCTAACCGGTCTGTATTTCCCGGATCACCCCTGGAGCCCTTTTAAAATATTGGGGTTACATATTGAAAAGGCTGGATGACAAGGAGGAGCCTTGGGGGACACCCTCGGGTTAGTTTGATGGGGTGGGATTCGTTGTTGCCTATTTTTACTTGTAGGTTCTATTGTCAAGATAAGATTTGAACCAGTTGAGAGCTGAGCCAGCAAAACCAATTTCAGATAGTTTGTTTAATAGGATTTGTGGCTAATGGTGTTGAACGCTGAGAGATATGTCAAGTAAGGTGAGGATGTATGATTGACCGCTGTCCAGACCCTTGATAATGGTGTCAGAGAGGGAGGAGGGGTTTCGATGTTAAAGTATTTCCAGAACCCAAATTGTGAGGGGGAGAGAATGGGAGATTAAAGATGGTCCTGAAGTTGGCAGGTTCTGTAGGATTTAGGTTGGGCTTTTTAGAATGGATTTCAACTATGGCTTGTTATCCCAGGACAAGCAGAATGCTAGTCCTCACATATGGGTGACATCAGTAATGGAGCCCTATGTACGGAAAAACTTCTTTCAAAGTTTCTATGAAACTTTTGACTGGCACCAGAGTGCCTACTGAGCAGGCCCAGCATGCCATGATTATTCCCTGCTACAGGGGGTCTCCCTTCAGTCTTCTTTTTTCCGTGGAGCCGTTAGCCTCGCGGTTACTAGGCGTCCTGTGGAGAATTCTCCACAACTTAAACTTTAGAAAAAGTTGGAAAAACTTCAGCCGCAAGGGTCTCCCCTTAGTATACCATCGCGGTAAGTTTTTCTCCTTGTTTTCACGGTTCCGTACCGTTTTGACCATGTTTTTTCCTGGTCGTCGACGGCTTGTCCGACCTGAAAATGGCTCGGGATTCAAAAAGTGCCCTAAGTGCACTAGAAATATGTTGATTACCGACCCCCACCAAGACTGAGTTCTCTGCCTTGGTGAGAACCACGATTGTTCGTGCCTGCCCCTTGTGTTCCACCATGACATCGAAGGACATCGACTCCGGCTGGAGAAGATGAACAACTGTTCAAAATCCAGCTTTTACCAGCGGCATCATCCTCAACGCAATCGTCTCCTGCTGGATCAATTCGTAAGGTGGTGTTAAAGAAACGAGTCCCAGGTGAGTCGGGAGATGTTTACTATTTCTCTCCCTGTCCATCGTCAAAGGCATCGACATCGGGAAGCGAAAGGCCAAGGAAAAAGAAAAGCATCCGCCATCAGCATTGTAGGGGCCCTGCGTACGTCGACCACCGACCCTATTCCCGTGGTACCATCGGAAATCGAATTGACGGCTAAGAGACCTCGGCTGGACGTACAGGCTCTGGAGCCATCGATACCAGGGCGATCCCCGCTGATTCCGGCGCAGGGAACCGTACCCTCTCAGGGTTCTGAGGGGGTACAGGCATCACCACTACCCCCATGGGTGCTCTGTTTTCACCATCTATGCGGGTGGAACTTGATGTTTACATACGTCAAGTGGTACTGGACGCATTCCTTGAGGCGATACAGAGGCCACAACCTTCGCCACCCAGCGATGCCATAGACGCCGATTCCGGTTCCCGACGGATATTTCGCCCTCAATACCGATGTCCACCGGCCATTCCGGCACCGATGCCCTCGATGCCGATTCCAGCCATTCCAACAATCAGTGCCGTCTGCCATCGATTCGATTCCGGTGCCAGCAACTGATGAAACCATCGATGCCATTTCCAGAAGTCTCCATTTCCAGCCTCTAATGGAAAATTAGACACCCTAATCCAGGCTGTAATCCAATCAACCTCAAGATGTGGATCAAGGCATGATTCCAGAACACTATCTGGTCCTTCTGGCATTTCCTCCCACCTCTGAGACCATAAGTCTCCTGCCATTCCATTCAGACCTTTCAGACCATCAGGTCACCCAGCAGACACTGCAACTGAGTCTGACACAGATGTCTCGACAGATGAAGATCTGTTATCCCAACCTTCACCTCCAGAGGATAGGAAAATCACCCCTGGAAGATCTTCTTTCTCCAATTTGTTAAAGAAATGTCAGAAACTATACCCTTTTCACTTCTCTCTGAACTTGACACCAGACAGAAGACATTAGAGGTGCTACAGTTCATAGATCCACCTAAGGAAATACTGGCTATACCAGTACATGAAGTGCTGCAGGAGCTCATGTACAGATTGTGGGAGCACCCTGGATCAGTAGCATCGGTTAACAAGCGAGCAGATGCTACATACCTCGTCCAGCCTATTCCTGGATTTCAAAAAATCTCAACTACCACACCAGTCGGTGGTAGTGAGGTCAGCCCAGAAAAAAGCTAAAAGGCTCAAGAAGCATGCTTCCACACCACCAGGAAAGGACAGTCAATTCCTGGACAGTCTAGGCAGAAAGATCTTTCAGGGTGCAATGTTGGTCTCAAGAATAAATTCTTACCAGTTATTCATGAACCAATATCAACGCAACCTCTGGAAACAGGTAGAAGGCCTTACCCAGGATCTTCCAGAACAATTTCAGGAAGCATTCTCACAACTCGTGCATAAGGGCCTAGAAGCAGGCAAGCACGAAGTAAGAGCTACATATGACAGCTTCGAGACGGCTTCTCAGTTGTCAGCCTCAGGAAACACGGCTCGTAGATGGGCTTGGCTGAAATCTTCTGAGTTAAGACCAGAAGTTAAGACACCCTTGACTCTAGAATGAATTTCAAAAAGTTCATTAACGCGACAACTAAAGAATGTTTCTTTAAGCTTCAGGTCCTGAAGCAGCTAAGACCGCTCTTACACTTCCAGGATTTCCGTTCAGTGCTTCAAGCCATACTGTTTTCAAAGATCGACTATTGTAACGCTTTACTACTCTGTCTCCCCGCCTCTTCTACTAAACCTCTACAGATGCTGCAAAACGCAGCGGCCAGGATCCTTACAAACACACGGCGTAAGGACCACATCACACCAATCCTAAAAATCCTACACTGGCTACCCATCCCTTCCCTACCCATCCCTAATTTCTCTTAGCATTTCACTGTCCGTCTCACCATCTTGACCAGGTGGACCAGATGTCTAGAGCTTGTGCTGGAGTGAGGCCCTTAGTGAAAGGAATCATCTAAGCTGGTAGTTTAGAGCAGGCAGAGTAGTGAAACGAAGTCTTTGCTAACTCGATTAGGTAGCGGAAGCGGAGGCTAGTTATACCTGGAGGTACTGACGTCATGTGGTGGGGCCGCCCTCGAGGTTCCCGCCATGACGTGTATTTGAGCGTCAGAGATGTGCGAGCTCGCGCCCTAGGAGGCCACGGGAGTGAGTATGGCAGATGGGGACCCCCATGCTGGTCTGAGAACGCCTAGGCCCGTGGCACCCGGCACCAGAGACAGCCATCTTGCCCAGAGAGTGAGAGAGAGGGGAGAAAAAGAGGTAAGGCAGAGCGGTCGCAGCCGTCTGCGACCGGATGCAACAGGATGATTTTAATGATAGGTTACAAATTTTTACTAATAAATCTGAAATTTCATTTTTGAGTTCCTTCAGAACCCTGGGGTGTATTCCATCCAGTCCAAGTGATTTACTACTCTTCACTTTGTCAATCAGGCCTACCACATCTTCTAGGTTCACTGTAATTTGGTTCATTCTCCCAGGACAAGCAGGATGGTAGTCCTCACATATGGGTGACTTCATCGATGGAGCCCTATCAAGGAACTCTTTTGTCAAAGTTTCTAGAATTTTGACTGGCACACTGAGCACGCCCAGCATGCCACCACCCCTGCATCCAGAAGGGGGTCCCCCTTCAGACTCTTTTTTTCCATGCAGCAGTTGCCTCGCGGTTCTCAGGAGCTCTGTGAGAATTTCTCACATTTTTCCTCACTTTTTTTTTCTTTCCTCAACTTTTCTTAAAAATTTCAATACTTTTTCCCCATCCCAGGGTCCCCCATCGACCGTTGGCCTCCGCTAGCGCTGATAAGTTTTTACCTCGTTCTTTGCGGTCGGTTCCCGACTGTGCTGTCATCGGTGCCAGACGACCAATGACCGCATGCCGTATTTATTTTTTCAAAAAATGGCGACCGGTTTTCAGAAGTGCCCCAAGTATCCGTGGACTATATCCATCACGTACCCATATGATGTCTGCGTTTAATGCTTGGGGACCTTCCCATGATGTCCAACTGTGCACCAGTTGCGCCCAAATGACTCCTAAAGGCCGCTGGGCCTGCTTAGAAAAAATGGAACACCTATTCAAATCTAAGCGCTCATCCCCGTCTACTCTGGCCAAGAGTGCACAGAGTCGGAAGCAGTCTTAGTCATCGACGCCATCTCCATCGACGTCTCAGCATCGGGACGTCGGGGAACGGCCTTCACCGGCATCGTCACATTCAAAGGCTTCAACATCATCGACCTCTGTGCCGGAGAAGGACCGGGCCAATCACAGAGGAAAAACAGTCATCGACACCGACTAGAATCCTCTTCTGGAGTGGGCACCGACAAACCATCGACATCTTTGGAACCACTAAACAAAATGTCCCGGGGAGAGGAGCTCCCATCCTCCTATGGACCCGGAACACCGAGGCGTTCCCCACCTGCAACGGTGCCGGGATCAGAGACTCCACAAATTCCATTGGACCCTCCGGCAATGCCTATTGAGCCTCCAACCCCGGCAGCTCTGTTACCAACACCAGCTTTCCGGGAGGAATTGGACCGGATTGTCCAAAAGGCAGTTCTACAAGCGCTTCGAGGGTTTCAGTTGCCACCGGCACAGACACCCATGCCGAAGCCTGACCCAGTGCCTATGATGTTGGTTCCACTCCTTGAAAGGCTAGATACCCTTATTGGTGCACTTCCATCGGTGCCCGCTACTTCCGGCCTGGCGCTGCCTCCAGGACCATCGATTCCTCCACCGGCATCGACCCTGATTCCTCTGCTGTTGGACGATGAAGAGCAGGATCCATCGATGCCGGAACCGATTCCGGGTCCTTTGGGTATATTTCCACCCCAAAGACCATCGAAAACACAAATGCCATCGGTGTCTCCACCGGCTTCAGTGCTGCCTCCACCTATTTCGGTGCCTCCACAGATTCCATTGGTGCCACCTCCTGATCCAGCTGGATTAGGGCTTCTGCCTCCATTGGAAGAACCACAGGGTGGAGAAGACCAGCCTTATGATCCCTGGGGTGATGATTCCTATGACTCGCAGGATTCTGAGGACATCCTATTGGAGCCTTCACCTCCAAAAGAAAGATGCCGTTCTCCTCCAGGGGCCCTCTCGTTTGCCAGCTTTATAAAGGAAATGTCTGAAACCATCCCTTTTAAGCTGCAAACTGAAGATGATGCCAGGCACAGAATGCTGGAAGTTCTGCAATTTGTGGATGCCCCCAAGGAAGTGATGGCAATTCCAGTCCACGAAGTTCTGCTTGACCTGTTACATCTTACCGGGGAGCACCCAGGTACAGTTCCACCGGTGAAGAGAAAAACTGATGCTACCTACCTGGTTCAATCAGCTCCAGGATTCCAGAAAAGCCAGCTCCCTCACCACTCCATTGTGGTCGAATCTGCTCAGAAGAAAGCTAAGAGGTCCTGACCTCATTCTTCTGCCCTTCCTGGCAAAGAGCAGAAATCCTTGGACGCCTTCTGGTGTAGGGTGTTCCAGGGTTCTATGTTGATGGCACGTATAGCAGCCTATCAGCTATACATGACACTTAACTCTAGAAACCTTTGGAAACAAGTTCAGGATTTCACCGAATCCCTGCCGTAGGAGTTTCAAGAGGGATTGAATTCCATCCTCCAGAAGGGCCTTGATGCTGGAAAACATGAGGTCAGAGCTGCCTATGATATATTTGAGACTGCCTCCAGAGTATCAGCAGCAGGTATAAGTGCCAGACTGTGGGCATGGCTGAAATCTTCAGACTTGAGTCAAGAAATCCAGGACAGGTTAGCAGACCTTCCATGCACAGGGGACAATTTGTTCAGAGAGAAAATCCAGGAAGCTTCTCCTTGTTTCTTCCCGCTGTGAAGGACGAACAGATGGTCCGTCTTTCGTACTGCTTCTGTCATTTCCAGATATCTGGGCAGCAATCTGCCGATGTCGAGATGGCGTAGTAAACGCCCTTCTTCTGATTTCTTCAAACCCGCCGTGGTTGGCAAGGATATGGTTTGGTTGAGGTGAAATTGTGAGACTACTTTAATAACCCAACTTCCTACCTCCGACCCTCTGTAGAATTCAGGCTGCCCTCACACCCAACAGCACCCCTGTTGTTGTGCCTGTTGCACGTCGTTGGGTGCTTTTGGTTCACTCTATTCGGGCATCCTGTAGCTCACTATTCACCCATATGCAAAGTTAGCATTTTAGACATATTAAGATGAGTACAATCTTACTTGACATTTTCTACAGTAATTATTGTTTTATTATTTTACATTTAATTTTATTATTTCTATATGAAACAAATTTTAAAGATTTTAGGAAATTTACATGTAATTTTAAGCTGAGATTTGAATTATTGAAATTAGATTTTATGATATGAATCTGTTACCGATTTTAATGCATTGGCACTTTAAATATTTTAGTTTATTTTAGATATTTAATATGATTGTATGTGCCTTGATGTAAACCGTTATGATGGTAAAATTACTTAATGATGGCATAGAAAAGTTAATAAATAAATATGTGAGGACTACCATCCTGCTTGTCCTGGGAGAAAGTAGAGTTGCTTACCTGTAACAGCTGTTCTCCCAGGACAGCAAGATGTTACTCCTCACGAAACCCACCCGCCACCCTGTGAAGTTGGGTTCGCTTACGTTTTAATATTTTATTTTTTGCTCGTACTTTTTGCTACAAACGAGACTGAAGGGGGACCTGCTGGATGCAGGGCTGGTGGCATGCTGGGCATGCTCAGTGTGCCAGTCAAAGTTATAAAAACTTTGATAAGTGTTCCATGATAGGGCTCCATCGATGATGTCTAACATCCTGCTAACATCCTGCTGTCCTGGGAGAACACCTGTTACAGGTAAGCAACATTGCTAAGTTTAATGTTTTCTCAATTGTTTCCTCTACTGGTAGGATTAGCTGAATGTCGTCAGCGTATATGTAATGTATGATACCTAGACCTGCCAAGAGGTGGCATAGAGGCAACATGTAAATATTAAATAGAGTAGCTGACAGTGCTGAACCCTGGGGGACCCCAGTCTTTATTGAGCGTATATTGCTGACCGCATATGATTGAGCGCATATTGCTGACCGCATATTATTGAGTGCATATTGTATATTATTGAGCGCATATTGCTGACCGCGTATTATTGAGCGCATATTGTATATTATTGAGCGCATATTGTTATTGAGCGATAGGCCTGGCAGCATAAGCGTCGGCGCCCTGCATTCGCAAGACGCGATGGAACATTTAAACGCCCCGGTGTCTCCTGTGGCGGCGCCTCCTGATTCCGGCGTGAAAGCTCTCGGCCTCTGCTCAGCATGCCAGCTTAGAGCCACGCAGAGCGAGGAGCCAGACTCCCTTTGTGCCCAATGTGAGGAGGCCGTGGGAGCCTCGGGCCAGGACCAGTCTCAACCGAGGTTTGTCGACAGTTCCCCAGGGGCCACCCCGGACTTAGCGGGCAGTCTCGAACAACCAGGAATCCCGGGGGATCTGGTACCCAGATGGCTAGAGACCGCTTCCATTTCCTGGGTGGATTTATTTAAAGAGATCCATGCCTTTGTACAGATGCAGTCAGCTTCCCGGCCAGGCCCTGCTGCTGCTGCTCCGGCTGACCCTGCCCCTGGGCCTTCTCGCCCTTATCGCGGGCACCCGCCTCCGGGCAGCCCGGCTCATGCGGACCCTGATGTTTCAGAGGACGAGTCCGAACCCCCCGAGGAGGGGGGAACTTCCCTCGGGGATTGAGCCATATCGAACTATGCGGCGGTTCTTTCCCAAGGAAGATCTCTCCGACCTGGTTTCTCAGTGCCTGACAGAGTTGGCTATTCCTGGCCCAGCACTATGGGGGCAGCTACGCAGAACCCCGTGCTGGAAGGTCTTCGTCTCACAGCCCGCCATTTTCCCTTCCTGCAAGCAGCACAACAACTGATAGATTTGGAGTGGACTGCGCCAGAGACCTCATTCAAAGGAGGTCGAGCCCTGACGGGCATGTACCCCCTGGACCCGGCAATCAAGGAGATGCTGGCGTGCCCTCAGGTGGACGTCTTGGTTAGCGCTGTGGTCAAGCGCACTACCATTCCAGTTGAGGGGGGGGCGGCCCTCAAGGAGCCTCATGACCGGCGACTGGATGCCATCCTGAAACAGACTTTTGAGGTGGCAGCTCTATCTTTGCGGATCGCAACCTGCTGCACAGTGGTGACGCGTTCCTGTTTGTCACAGGTCAGGAACAATGCTCCGGCAGCGGACATGGAGTCAGCTCTCTCGTTCCTTACGGATGCCGCATCCGACCTAGTCCGTACAACAGCCAAGGGGGTCTCATCCTCAGTAGCAGCCAGGAGGCAGCTCTGGATACGGAACTGGTCAGCCGATGCTCCTTCTAAGACATGCCTCACCAGAATGCCCTTTAAGGGCTCTCTCCTGTTCGGCAGCGACCTTGATAAACTGGCCAGCACATGGGGCGCCTCTCCAGTACCTCGACTGCCGGAAGACAGGTTCAAAAGGAACCAGCGCGCCTTTCCGAGGCCATCCAGAGGGAGAAGCTCCCAACGCTTCACTCCCTATAGGAGTCGCTACCAGGCACCTCGTCCTCAGGCCAGGAACCAGTCCTTTCGGACCAAGCAGCATAAGAGGGGAGCCGGCTCGGGTTCCGGTCCCGGCCACTCCTCCCAATGAGAATCAGCCGATCCATCCGGGGGACGGAGCCATAGGGGGCAGGTTAACCCTCTTCTACCCCAGATGGGTCGAGATTACGTCGGACCAGTGGGTCCTCGCCATCATCCGAGAGGGGTATTATCTGGATTTCCATCACATCCCTCCGGCAGGTTTGTGGAATCCCCGTGTCCAATCCACAAGAAGGCAGCATTGAAAGCTACCCTGGCGAGGCTCCTGTCCTTGAAAGCCATAATCCCAGTACCTGCATGGGAAGTGGATTCTGGGCACTATTCCATTTATTTCATGGTACCCAAGAAAGAGGGCTTTCCGGCCCGTATTGGACCTCAAGTCAGTCAACCAATACTTAAGGGTCCCGAGGTTTCGCATGGAAACTCTGCGCTCAGTCAAGACTGCAGTACAGCCAGGGGAATTCCTCACGGCCTTAGACTTGTCAGAAGCCTACCTGCATATCCCGATCCATCGGGATCATCAGCGCTACCTACGCTTCAAGGTTCTGGGACAACACTTCCAATTCCGGGCTTTGCCCTTCGGGTTAGCCACGGCGCCACGAACCTTCACCAAGGTGATAGTAGTAGTAGCAGCGGCGCTCAGATGGGAGGGAATCCTTGTCCATCTCTACCTAGACGATTGGCTGATCAGGGCGAAATCACTAGAGGAGAGCCATCGGGCAACCAACAGAGTGATCGCCCTTCTGGAAAGCCTGGGATGGGTAGTCAACCTAAACAAGAGTTGCCTACAGCCTTCCCAATCACTGGAATACCTGGGAGTCCAGTTCGACACCCAGGCAGACAAAGTCAGCCTCACCACCAAGAGAAGGTTAAAACTCCAGACGCGTCTACGGTCCTTGATGGGAGCCAGCCGGCCCATAACTTGGGATTATCTGCAGGTTCTCGGTCTCATGGCATCCACCCTGGAAGTGGTACCCTGGGAAAGAGCCCATATGAGACCTCTACAATGCTCCCTCCTCTCTCGATGGAGCCCCCGCTTCTGGAATTACTCCGTGCATCTACCTCTACCAGCCAGAGTGCAGACCCAGCTACGATGGTGGTTGCAGCCCAACCACACGAGCAGGGGGTCGAAGATGTCCTCCCCCACGTGGATTCTGCTCACCACAGATGCCAGCCTGAGCAGATGGGGAGCACACTGCGAAGAACTCACCGCCCAAGGGCGGTGGAACAGAGAAAAGTCGGGGTGGAACATCAACCGTCTAGAAGCACGGGCAGTCCGGTTAGCCTGCCTGCAATTTGCTCACAGACTGCGGAACAGGGCAGTCAGAGTGATGTCCGACAACGCCACCACGGTGGCATACATCAACCGTCAAGGCGGAACCAGAAGCTGACAGGTGTCCCTAGAGATAGCCCCGCTGATGGCTTGGGCAGAGGCGAATCTCCAGGACATCTCCACCGTCCACATTGCCGGAAGGGACAACACCGTGGCAGACTTCCTCAGCAGGGAAAGCCTAAATCCGGGAGAATGGCAGCTGTCCCCCATAGCCTTCCACATGATTGTGGATCAGTGGGGGATTCCGGACATGGACCTACTAGCGGACAGGTCCAATGCTCAAGTACCCAGATACTTCAGCCGCAAGCGAGATCCGTTCTCTCACGGGATCGACGCCCTGGTTCAGCCATGGCCTCCAGGGACCCTGCTATACGCTTTTCCTCCGTGGCCCCTGCTGGGCGCCCTTATACACAAGATTCAGAAGCACAAGGGCCTAGTTCTTCTAGTGGCACCAGACTGGCCAAGAAGACCCTGGTACGCGGACATGAGAAGATTACTGGCAGGGGAGCCCCTTCCCCTGCCTCCTCTCAGGGATCTGCTACGGCAGGGTCCCATCCTCCACGAGGATCCGGCTCAATTCTCTCTTACGGTCTGGCCATTGAGAGGGCTAGACTGAAGAAAAGAGGTTACTCGGAGCCGGTGATAGACACACTCCTCCGAGCTCGCAAGTTTTCCACATCCCTCACCTACGTAAGGATCTGGAGAGTATTTGAAGCATGGTGCGACACTCATGGCACCACTCCACATGCGACCACAATCCTTATTGTTCTGGATTTCCTGCAGGATGGGCTTCAGAAGGGTCTCTCCCTCAGCTCCATCAAGGTTCAGGTGGCTGCGCTGTCTTGCTACGGTCCCAGGAGGGAGGGCAAGACCATTGCCACGCACCCAGATGTTTCCCGCTTCCTGAAAGGAGTCAAGCACATTCGTCCGCCATTGAAGTGGCCAGTGCCTCTGTGGAACCTCAACATAGTTTTGGATTTCCTCGCGGGATCCACCTTCAGACCCCTCCAGGGTCTGTCTCTCCGTTCTCTAACTTTGAAGATGGTGTTCTTGCTGGCTGTGTGTTCGGCACGCCGCATTTCGGAGCTACAAGCGCTGTCCTGCCGTGATCCCTTTCTCAGAATCACTCCAGAGGCTGTCCATCTTCGCACGGTTCCCTCCTTCTTGCCTAAAGTAGTCTCACAATTTCACCTCAACCAAACCATATCCTTGCCAACCACGGCGGGTTTGAAGAAATCAGAAGAAGGGCGTTTACTACGCCATCTCGACATCGGCAGATTGCTGCCCAGATATCTGGAAATGACAGAAGCAGTACGAAAGACGGACCATCTGTTCGTCCTTCACAGCAGGAAGAAACAAGGGGAAGCGGCCTCACGGCCCACATCGCCCGCTGGATTAAAGAAGTTATCAGAGCGGCCTACATAGAGGCCGGGAAGTCACCACCTCTACAGGTCAAGGCTCATTCTACCAGAGCGCAAGCAGCATCTTGGGCAGAATCTAGGATGCTGTCGCCCGCAGAAATATGTAAGGCGGCGACATGGTCCTCCCTCCATACCTTCTCCAGGTTTTATCGTCTGGATGTCCAGGCCAGGGAGGACACAGCATTTGCGAGGGCAGTCCTACACGGTCCTCAGGCAGCCTCCCGCCCAGTTCGGGAGTAGCTTTTGTACATCCCACTTGTTCTGAGTCCATCTGCTACACGCTAGGAAATGTTGAGATTACTTACCTGATAATCTCCTTTTCCTTAGTGTATGCAGATGGACTCACCATCCCGCCCGGCTGCCAGTATACATGGGTTGCACCTATTCAAGGTAAGGCATGTCATTTCTTACACAAGAGCGTCCACTCTACCAGGTGTCGACGCCTTCCGGTTGGGAACGCTGGCGGTCTGCAGCTACTATCAATCGGTCAGGGGAATCCTGTTTCACTAATTCATTGATCGTCAGTACACAAATATCCATAACAGCTTTTGCAAGGAAGATTACTGAGTTGCTTCACTTCCTGTGGGGGTATATGTACCCATGCTGACGTCAGATCCATCTCCAACTGCTAGCACGAGCACACTATACCCACTTGTTCTGAGTCCATCTGCATACACTAAGGAAAAGGAGATTATCAGGTAAGTAATCTCAACATTAGCCAACATTTTTTCTTGAGACCACATGCCAATAAAGGTGAACAGCTTTTCAAGCCTTGAACTGCAGAAGAGCTTTGGTATTCTATTTGGAGAGAACAAAGACCGTATAGGAAATCATATCATTCATTTCCTTCAACCCAATCAAAGGGTTTTGGATACTGCTAAACATACCCTTTCCATATGATTTTCTGATTGCATATCTTACTGTTATACTCAATTGGGATAATGGCTTCAAAGTAAAATAAAAGGAAATAGGTATACTGCATTTTCCTAAGACCATCTTTGCTCTGCTTCCAGGGAACTCTTCCATGCTGTCCTCCTAGTCTTCTATCTGTACCTTCATTTTTCATTACTGCTTAGAAAATGCTTCATATCAGGATTAGCAGATTTGGCCAAGCCGTTCTTAAATTTACTTAACTTTTTCCTTCAACTCTCCAACAACCTCTAATGCATCACAGGTTGTGTAATCCACCACTGATATAAAAACATTACAAATATTTACATGCACATTCGGGCGTCTCCAACTTGTGTGGATGATTCTGTGTTGCTTGTCTGGCGAGAAAGTAAAATTGCTTACCTATACCAGGTATTCTCTATAGTCAGCAGGATAAATCAGCCACACAATTCCACCCTTCTCCACGTGGACTGAGGAGATGCGGTTGGCAGCAACTGTGAGGGTCCCGCCCTGTGCACGCTCAGATAGATCATCTTGGTCTTTCTGAGCTTTTTTGCCTGTAATTGGATGATGCCACTCCACTTGTGTGGCTGATTTGCTTTTCTCACTATGAAGAAACACCTGTTACAGGAAGGCTGTTGGAGTCTTGTTGGGATTTTGGAATAAGAAGCTGCTTATAATTTACTTGGTATAGTACTTTGTATGCAATTGTTAGAAATATGTTTCCATTTTTATTTGGAATATAGGCAAGCAAGCAGAAGAAAAAGACTGGTGTTATGCTGCCTAGAGTTGTGCTGACTCCGCTAAAAGTGAATGGCACACAGGTAGAGTCAGCCTCAGGTGAGTAGTTCTGTAGATATCAAGACTTGTTGCCTTTCTTTGTAGTTCAGGGGAGGTGGGAAAAAGGGTAAGAATCGTAATATTTAAGTAAATGTAATAATAAATTGGTTAGTTTGTAGTGAATGCAACAGTTGTAAGTGTATTGTGTCGATGGATTAGTATGTGGTTTGCAACCAAGGTTAGAAAACCTTGGTGACAAGAACTGCATGAGGTTTGCTTGATTCTTGTAGGTAATAAATAAGGCTTGTATGTGTGCTCTTGACCACTTCATTTGGTAGATTTGTTTTTAGCTTTCACAGGTAGGCATGGCGATGGTGAAATGAGCAGCACATCAACCACCAACTATAACACTTTGCCAGTGTGTAGTTCCAGTCTGCTCAGCAGTACTCCTCCACATCACTTACAAAGTATGAGGAAAACGTCAGGGGGTAAGTTTCTGTCAGAGGGAAAGGGGATGACATAGTGATAGATTTGATAGACTATTTTTTGGGGATAGGACACAGTAAGTGCCCGATAGGAGGTGGCTGGTATTGGTCAGTAGTAGGTGGGATCTTCAGCTGAAGGTGGAATTTATTTTCACAAACTTGGGGGAAGCAGTTGAAGGTAATAGAGTTAGCAAAGCACTTTACAGAAGAACCCTGCTATACTTTTGTTTGGTAGTTAAGGATAATGAGCAGCTACCTGATGTGTTGTGAATTTGTTGTGAATTCTAAGAAGAAAAGACAGTTTTAATTGTTCTGAATCTGCAGGGCAGGTGAAACGGAACAGAGGAGAAGAGATTGATTTTGAAACTCCAGGGTCCATCCTTGTAAACACGAATCTGCGCGCTCTGCTAAATCTGCGAACTTTCGGTGTTCTGCCGCCACATTGTCAGCAACAGCTGCTTCTCCTCCTGCCAGAGGTTGACAGACAGGTAGAGAAAGGAAAAGGCCTATGCCTACCTTCCCTTTAGCTCTGTTCTCCTGCCTCTAACTTCTCTCCACCACTTGATCTGTTCTCTTGTGCATGCATTCATGCTTTCTGCCCAATGCATTTTCTCCCCAGCCTAAATCCTTCCATATTAATGAGTAACTGCATTGTAGACAATGTAATGGACCAGCAATCACCTGGAAGTCTTCATAACTTAATTTCTGGTTCAGGACCCTGTTCTGTCACACACTGTGTAGGGGTGTGGTGAAGGATACAAGTACACAAAGGATCCAGATCCTACAGACTTCCTCTCTGAAAGGATCCAGTAATCTAGATACTTCATACTATACTCACACTTCACTAGAACTTGAGTAGATCCCAGGGCAATTAATATTTATAATGTGCTCAGTTATGAGAATAATGTAAAAAGAAAATATATATTTGTAGTAGGAATGATGTGACTGTCTTTTCTGCAGAAGGGCTTAGGATCTTAGCATGTCTTTGACTCCTCCTCACAGTCTGCAGTGTCTCTTATCTTATGATGTGTAGCTTCTGGGGGTGCACCTATTCCCTCCTCTTGAGACCCCAGATCCTGGAGCAACACCGAATGCAGTGTGTGATGGAACAAGATTGGAGTAATCAACAAGATTCCAGGGATTTATATGAGCTTGATTATTGTGATGTTAGTACTTCATGGTATCTAATCAGTGTGACTGTTTATACATGCTGACAGTGTGTAATATGTTTTATCCCAGGACATAAGAACATAAGAAAATGCCATACTGGGTCAGACCAAGGGTCCATCAAGCCCAGCATCCTGTTTCCAACAGTGGCCAATCCAGGCTATAAGAACCTTGCAAGTACTCAAAAACTAAGTCTATTCCATGTAACCATTGCTAATGGCAGTGGCTATTCTCTAGGTGAACTTAATAGCAGGTAATGGACTTCTCCTCCAAGAACTTATCCAATCCTTTTTTAAACAAAACTATATTAACTGCACTAACCACATCCTCTGGCAACAAATTCCAGAGTTTAATTGTGCCCTCTAGTCTTTCTACTATCCGAAAGAGTAAATAACAGATTCACATCTACCCGTTCTATAAGAACATAAGAAAATGATAAGAACATAAGAAAATGGAGTCATGGGCTGTTGCGGGCCAGCAGGATGGTAGTCCTAACAGATGGGTCCCTCTTCAGTCTTGTTTTTTTCCCGTTGATAGCAGGGCTGAATTAGCCATGCTGTCATGGGAACTGTCATTCAGGGCCCGGGAGGCGGAGCTTTTCCAAGCAGAGGTTAGACTTTTTTGCCTCTGTGGCTGCGCGTGTGTTCCGGCGCAGGAAAGTAACAGATTCTCCTCAATCTGGGTTTTTTTCTGCGCACGGGATCGCATGCGGAGCTTTTTTCTCCTCAGCAAATTTTTTTTTTTGAGAAGAAAATGTCTAAAAAGCAGAGTAGGCCGTCGGGATTTAAGCCCTGTCCATGCGGGAAAATCATGTCCATCAGTGTTACTGATGCCTTGGGCCCGACCACATTCAGGCCAACTGTGAAAGCTGCGGCCGAATGTCTCCAAGGGCCCAGAGGCAGCGCACCCACAAGATTCAAGATCTTTGGAGCAGTGGGGGAAGTTCCTACGCGCCCCCCCCCCCCCCCCCCCCCCCCCAGAAGCTCACTCCTCACCAGGGCCATCGAAAACTCAAGCCCCAGCTGCGAGGAGAGCATAGTCATTGGACCCCAAAATCTCCAGGCCTGGAGGGTCAATGGGAACTGTAAGTACAAAACAGTCCCACGACAAAATATCGAAGAGGGGTCTGGACTTGCTGCCAAAAGAGACTCCGAGCGGAAACCAGGGATCTGGCCCACAACAGCCCATGACTCCATCATTGTCCAAGGGGCAAAAAATCAAAAACTTTGGCGCAGACGCCGGCGCACGAAGCACCGAAGTCAGTGCATTGAGAGAAGACGCCCAAGCATCATAAGCCAACGCTGACTCAACTGACGCCGAAGCCAATGCATGCAGTGCAACTGGTGCCGAAGCCGGGGGATACGACGCCAGAACGTGCGAAATGGGCATCAAAACCAGCGCAAAACCCGGAGAAACCACCTCATCGAGTGTGGAGGCCGACGCACTTGACGCAAAAACGCAGGTACTCACCCCAGAGTAGTTTTCATTCGGCGCACTCCACCTTGTTTGAAGCGACGCCGGTGCATACTCTCACCGATCCTTGTCATCAAAATCACAGGAAAGAGATAGGACCGGGAAATGTCGACGCAAGTCATCGACTGAGGGGGCTTGCCATTACAGGAAACATTCTACCAGCTCTGGGGGCAATCATCACTGACATGTCCACCATACCAAATGCAAACATGGCCATAAAGACAAAAGAGCACATAGATCTGAGCTAGAACTTTCTGATACAAGTTCATCTCACCATGCACAAACTTCAAAGCCTACCTCCGCCTCTGAGGCAGAAGTGGTATGAATACCTCTCTGGCCGCCTCCTCTTCACTCTCGGGGGTATCACTACAATCACATGCACGACCATGGAATACTGATGATATCCCGCAGCCATTACCCAAAAAGATGATAGCGGGAAAGCATACTTGTCCTACAGGATCAAAAGCTTTGCTTCCAGACCCTGACTTTCTAGGCTCATCAGCGCCTCCGTCGCATACTCCTCGTCCACAAATGCCGCCTCTAGCGCGACAGGCTTTCTCTGATTTGTCGGCGGCATTATCAGGATTCTTTGACTCCCTTCAATCCTCGTTTAATTTGCCCCACATATCCTCCTCCAATTCTCCTGAACCACCATAGCACTCTGAGGAAATACCTGTAGATCCCTTGCTTTCACCATGACCGCCTCTGCCTACATCACCAGCTCATAAATCTCCTGCGGACTCGCCTTCCCCTCACTCTTCACCAAGCTCTTCTACCGGGTACCCGTCAGACCCGCCAGAGCACCTGCAGGAACCATATTCACTGCCCGAAGACTTGACTTATCCAAAGTTTTTAGACAAACTTGGAGCTATCTTACACTTGGATATCCAAAAACTTCCCGATCCGAGGTCTGAAACACTCGGACTGTTAAAGATCTTTGATACTCCAGGGGAACAGACATCTCTTCCCCCACAACAAGTGTTGGACAACGTACTTCAGAAATCTTGGGAGACTCCCCACTCGCTTTCTGCTGTATCACGGAAAACTGATCTCAAATTCCGTATGCCTAAGTCATCACGTTACACCCTACCTCAGTTGCCGCATGCATCTATAGTGATCGAGTCCGCTATGCAGCGATCTAAGAAATCAAAAACACATGCCTCCAACCGACGAGTTAATCATTGTTTAGATGAGTTCGCAAGGAAAATATATCAAAACTCCATGTTAGCCACGCGTTTACACCACCATCAATTCTACACTGTACAGTACATGCAGTAAGACCTTGTGAGGCTGGAAAATTGGGCATCAAAATGGCAGATGAAATTTAATGTGGACAAGTGCAAGGTGATGCATATAGGGAAAAATAACCCATGCTATAGTTACACAATGTTAGGTTCCATATTAGGTGCTACAACCCAAGAAAGAGATCTAGGCGTCATAGTGGATAACACATTGAAATCGTCGGTTCAGTGTGCTGCGGCAGTCAAAAAAGCAAACAGAATGTTGGGAATTATTAGAAAGGGAATGGTGAATAAAACGGAAAATGTCATAATGCCTCTGTATCGCTCCATGGTGAGACCGCACCTTGAATACTGTGTACAATTCTGGTCGCCGCATCTCAAAAAAGATATAATTGCGATGGAGAAGGTACAGAGAAGGGCTACCAAAATGATAAAGGGAATGGAACAGCTCCCCTATGAGGAAAGACTAAAGAGCTTAGGACTTTGAAGCTTGGAGAAGAGACGGCTGAGGGGGGATATGATAGAGGTGTTTAAAATCATGAGAGGTCTAGAATGGGTAGATGTGAATCGGTTTTTTACTCTTTCGGATAATAGAAAGACTAGGGGGCACTCCATGAAGTTAGCATGTGGCACATTTAAAACTAATCAGAGAAAGTTCTTTTTCACTCAACGCACAATTAAACTCTGGAATTTGTTGCCAGAAGATGTGGTTAGTGCAGTTAGTATAGCTGTGTTTAAAAAAGGATTGGATAAGTTCTTGGAGAAGAAGTCCATTACCTGCTATTAATTAAGTTGACTTAGATAATAACCACTGCTATTACTAGCAACGGTAACATGGAATAGACTTAGTTTTTGGGTACTTGCCAGGTTCTTATGACCTGGATTGGCCACTGTTGGAAACAGGATGCTGGGCTTGATGGACCCTTGGTCTGACCCAGTATGGCATGTTCTTATGTATGAATGTATCCAGACGACGAAAGGACTGCTCACCTCCACCGCGGAGCCGATTCCACCTCTACTCCAGGACATGGAGGAGTGCTCTCAACATCTGCGAGCCATTTATGAAGGCTTCAAAACCTCATCTAGAGCTTCAGCTACGGCCATTACAGCTCGTAGGGTAGCATGGCTCCAGGCTAGTGCTATCAGAGAAGACCTAATTGACAAGCTCGCCAGCTTACCATGTACTGGAGACAATTTGTTCAGAGAGCGATTCCATGACACAGTTACCAAACTAAAGGAACAAGTGGTAGCCATCTAGTCTTTAATGACCCCATCTACTTTTTCGTCTTCCCGCCACTACTTGGGGAATTCCCGGCGACAACAGTTTTCACGTCGCCCTTACCGATCCTTCCAACAATATAGACCCCCGTCATACCAACGGCCACAACCTCAACCACATCAACCACAAAATAGGAGGGGCAAGCCAAGAACCCAAAGACAATAGGGCCAACAACCTGCAGCCCCAATCAAATCAATACAATCTTTTTAAAGATACTGCCACCACTACTATCTCAAGCGCCCCCTGGAAGGATCACATATCACCTTCCAGCTTGGGAAGCTATAACATCCGACCACTGGGTTCTCGACATAGAAAAACAGGGCTATCAGCTTCAGTTTACAGGAAAACCCCTTCTCCCTCAACTTGAGATTCAGTCGCCACAAAAATTTCATCCTCAGCTCGAAGAAGAAGTCACCTCTCTCCTCCAGCAATGGGCAATCCGAGTTGTTCCATCGAAAGCCCGAAACACGGGCTTCTATTCTTATTCCTTATTCCCAAGAAATCCGGTGGCTTTCGCCCAATTCTGGATCTCTGAAACTTGAACAAGAATTTAGTCAAAAATTCAAAATGGTGTCCCTAAAATTGATTCTGCCTCTCCTACAACCCAACGATTGGATGTGCTCAATAGACTTGAAGGATGCCTATACCCACATTCCTATTCATCCATCCTCGTGGCACTACCTATACTTTCGATACAAGCAACAGCATTACCAGTACAATGTTCTTTCCTTTGGCCTTTCGGCAGTACCCAGAGTTTTCACCAAATGTATGATAGTAGTGGTGAGTCCCCTCAGTCAAAAAGGAATGATAATCTTTCCATATCTGGATGATTGGCTCATAGTAGCCTCGACTCCGGACAAACTAGTATAGCATCTTCAACAGGTGATCAACTGCTTACAAAAGTAGGGACTAATAATCAACTATCACAAATCAAATTTGAAACCAACTCAAATCCTACAGTTCATTGGAGCTCGTCTGGATACCACACACAACAGGGCGTACCTATCAGAGGACAGGAAAAAGGAGATGTCAACTCCTTCGCTCTCTCAACCAGATGCGCAAACCTACAGCAAAACAAATCTTGACAGTCTTGGGTCATATGGCGGCAGCCATCTTCACAGTACCCAACACCAGACTACATATGTGTCGTCTACAGTGGGGATTGAAACGGCAATGGAAGCAACACTCGCAACCATTGACAAAACGCCTGATACTTACCGCAGACATGAGGAGGGATATAACTTAGTGGTTTTGAGATCCACGCTATCCAAGGGAGCATTGTTCAGGCCCCCCACCCCCCCTCACAATGCAGTACTTACCACCGATGCGTCTCACAAGGGTTGGGGAGCGCATCTAGACTGTCTCGAAACACAAGGTCTATGGTCGACTCCGGAGCAAAAGTTACAGATAAACTTACTAGAACTCAGAGCAATTCGAAACGCCCTGCAGGCATTCCGAAATCACCTACGGGGACGCAGGGTCATGATATATATGGACAACCAAATAGCGATGTTTTATGTAAACAAACAAGGAGGGTCTGGTTCATGGTCCCTATGCCGGGAAGCCCTGCTGATCTTCCAACAGGCGCATCAAAATTCCATTCATCTGCAAGCAACTTACCTGCCGGGAATAGCCAATACCAGGGTAGACAGACTGAGTTGAGTATTTTATCCTCACGACCGGTCACTCAATCAACAAGTAGCTCAGGGGATATTCCTGCAGTGAGGGATCCTGACGATGGACCTTTTTGCAACAGAAATGAGCACACAGGTTCCCCGTTTCTGCTCACACTGGCCCAGTCCAAACAGAGTAGCGCAAGAAGCTTTCCTAATTCCTTGGAAGGGAAGCCTAATGTATGCCTTTCCACCCATACCACTTATCACAAGGACAATTCAAAAATGCATAGCAGGCCCAGCTCAGTTGATACTAATAGCACCCGCCTAGCCCAGACATCCGTGGTTCAGCTACCTCCTATGTCTCTCCATCACAGACCCAATTCGACTACCAAGTCAACCAGATCTGTTAGTTCAACAGCAGGGAACACTTCTCCACCCGCTGCACTCCTCCCTCCATTTGACAGCATGGAGGTTAAGCGGTTCCTACTAACAGAACAAGGCATATCCACGACAGCCCAAAAAGTACTAATAGAGTCTAGGAAGCAATCAACTAGATGTAATTACAGTTTCAAATGAAAACGTTACTCCGCCTGGTGCATATCCAAAGGAATTCCGCAGTTACCGTATTTTTCGCTCCATAAGACGCACCTAGGATTCAGAGCTGGAAAATTAAAAAAAAAAAAAATGGTGTGCTAAACCGGCTCTGTTCCTGGGCATCTGGTGTATTATGGAGCAAATTAGGGGAGGGCATAACATTTTTTTTTGCCCCATTTCGTTTTCAGGTCTGGGGAGGGCCATTTCTGTCCACTCCCCAGATCAGAAAACTTCTAGTGTTCTCTTTGTTGAAAAAAAACAAAACAAACCCCCGCCCCCCCATACCAACCCTTTAAATTTAATTAACTATAACCCCCCACCCTCCTGACTCCCCCCCCCCCCCCCCCCCCCCAAGACTTGCCAAAAGTCCCTGGTGGTCCAGCGGGTGTCCAGGAGTGATCTCCTGTACTTTGGCCGTCGGCTGCCAGTATTCAAAATGGCGCCGATAGCCTTTGCCCTTACTATGTCACAGGGGCCGGCCGGCAGTCCCTCGCTCCTATCATGTGATAGGGGACAACCAGTGGCACCGGTAGCCCCTGTGACATAGTGCTATCTACAGAAACACCGTTTACAGTAAGCAAACTTGCTTTTTCTGGAAAGCAGTTGCCTCGTGGTTCTCGGAACTCTCTCCTTTTTCCTTCAAAAAGTTTTTTAAATTGTGGATTTTTCCCTCCAGTATCCTCCACAGGGGGTCCCTCTTCGCTGTCGGTACCTCCGGCGTCTTGTTAGGTTTTTCATTTTTTTTGTGGTCTATCCTGAGTGTGTCGCCTCCCGGTGGCCGCCGGCCATCGATTATTCTCTGGCTTGTTTTCATGGAGTTCTCTGGGTTTTGTAAGTGCCCCCAGTGCTCGCGGACCATATCTCTCACGGATCCGCACGAGGTCTGTATCCTCTGCCTGGGAGCTTCCCACGATGTCCACTGGTGCCCTGACTGAGCCCAGAAGACCCCCTAGGGCCGTTGTTCCCGTCTGGGTAAGATGCCATAAAGTCGGAGGCTTCGACACCGAGGGACTGTGGAGACCCCTCAGATGCAAAGTCACCTTTCTGCATCCTGTCCAGTTCCTCAGTGAGATGAGAGGGGCTTGGGGGACCAGCCCTTGCCATCGTTGCACTGTTCCAAGGCATCTGGATTGTCTGCAACCTCATTGCTGGAGAAAGACCGGGCTGAGCACAGAGGAGGAGCACTGGCACCGGCCGTCATTGCACGGCACCGGTGTCGACTCTGGAGGAGCACCGGCCCATGCCAAGCTTCCTCCGAAGCAACCCCGTGGTGAAGAGGCACCATCCTCTTCCAAGCCCGAGAGTCCCAGGCGTTCCCCACAGAGTGCGGTGCTGGGCACCGAGCCTACTCTGCTGCCCCCCCCCGTGGAAGCTCCAGTGATGCCTTGTCATCGTCCTCTGTCGTCCGCGTTCTCTTCACTGGAGTTTCAGGAGGAGTCTGACCACAGGTTGCAGCAGGCGGTGCTTTGAGCCCTCCGGAGCTTTGAACCGCCCCTGGCGTGGGCCCCCATACCGGAGCCAGCGCCTGCGCTATTAGCACCCCTGCTGGAGCGTCTCGATGTCCTCTTGGGCGTCTACCAATGCAGCCGGTGCCTGGGGCTCTTTCAGTTCCCCATCGACCACAGAGGTCCCCCTCCTGAGTGATAGAGATTCCCAGGTCCTCTGAGGAGGAAGATGCAAAACCGCGCCTGAAGCCCTCGAGTGTGCCTCCCCGAACTTGTTCCCAGGGCCGTCTATTCCCTCGGGGGCTCACTGTGTCCTCGGCACTGTCAATGCCCCCAATTCCGTTGGTGCCCTTGCGGCCCCTGGCACAGACACTGCCAAGACATCCCTCGATGTCACTGCCGAAGGGCATGGGCGCTGCCCTCCCTTGCCACCTTCCAATGGACGTTAGTGAAGAAGACGTGCCTTATGATCCCTTGGGTGATGATTTATTGGAGACCTCTTCCGATGACTCTGGCGACTTGCCTTTTGAGCCTTCTCCGCCGGATGAGAGGCATCGCTCTCCCCCAGAAGACCTCCCCTTTGCGAGCTTTGTCCAGGCTATGGCGGAAGCCATTCCTTTCCAGCTCCTCACGGAGGAGGATGCCCGCCACAAAATGCTGGAGGTTTTCCAGTTTATGGATGTCCTGAAGGAGGTGCTAGCTATCCCAATCCATGAAATTCTCTTAGAACTTCTATACAGGATGTGGGAGCACCTGGGATCTGTCCCCCCCAGTCAACCGGAAGACAGATGCCCTATATCTGGTCCAACAGGCTCTTGGCTTTCAGAAGCATCTGCTCCTCCACCAGTCTGTGGTTGTGGAGTCTTCCTTAAAAAAAAAAAAAAAAAGGCCAAAAAATCTTGTAGTCGTTTCTCCGCCCCTCCAGGCCTAGAGCATAGGGCCCTAGATGCCCTTGGAAGGAGGGCGTTTCAAGGGGCAATGCTTATTTCCCGTATCTCCTCCTACCAGTTATACATGGCTCAATACAACAGGAACTTGTAGAAACAAGTTCAGGAGCTAGTGGAGCACCTGCTTCAGCAGCAGGATGCGCTGGAGGCAGTAGTACAGAAGGGCCTGGAGGCCGGGAAGCATGAGGTAAGGTCCACTTACAATGTCTTTGAGACAGCGGCCAGAGTATCGGCTGTGGGCATTAGTGCCCGCCGTGTGGCCTGGTTTCGGTCCTCCAGCCTTTGGCCAGAAGTCCAGGAGAAGCTGGCAGACCTATCTTGCACCGGAGAAAATCTCTTTGGAGACAAGGTCAGAGATGTGGTCACTCAGCTTAAGGACCATCACGAGACCTTGTAGCAGCTCTCGGCCAGCACCTTGGACCCACTGTCCTCCATGCGAAGATCCCCATGTCAAGGACCTCGCAAGTCCTTCTACCACCAGAGGATTTACTACCCTCCGGCTTCTCGTACCAGGGCACTACGCACTGCAGCCAGGGGCCGGCCTTGCCAACAGCATGCCCCCAGGCCCCAACCCGCTCCACAGCCCAGTCCAGTCCGCTTATGACTGGCGGTGAGAGAGTGGATGCCAGCTTGCGGTGCCCATGGACCCCTGCCCACCGGTCGGGGGCCGGCAATGTCTGTTCACAGACTGCTGGCCCCCTATTACCACCTACTGCTGGGTTCTGGCCATCCTACATCACGGTTACCACCTGAATTTCAGGATGGTCCCGACGGATTCTCCGCCACCCCTAGTGTGGGACCTGTAGAGGCATCAGAAAATTCTCGAGTTGGAGCTCTCAGCCTTGTTGAAGGCCGGAGCTGTAGAGCTCGTGCCTTGCTCTCAAAAGGGCCAGGGGTTCTATTCGAGATATTTTCTGATACCAAAGGAAACAGACGGCTTCCGGCCCATTCTCGATCTCAGAGCCTTAAACAAGTTCTTGCAGCGAGAATGGTTCAAATGGTCTCCCTGGGCATCCTGATTCCTCTCCTTCGCAAAGGAGATTGGCTCTGCTCTCTCGATTTGAAGGACTCTTTTGCCCACATAGCAATATTCCTGCCTCACAGGAAAGTATCCCCGCTTCGTAGTGGGCCACAGACGTTTCCAATACCAAGTGCTGCCATTCGACCTCACTTTAGTCCTGTGGGTCTTTACGAAATGTCTGGCAGTGGTAGGGTCACACCTGCACTACAATGGAGTGCATGTGTTCCCCTACCTGGACGACTGGCTCATCAGGAGCACCACGCAGGAGGGAATGCTGCGCTCCCTCCGCTTGACAGCCACGGTGCTGCAGTCACTGGGGTTTGTGATCATTTTCCCCCAATCTCATTTGAGTGCCTCCAAGCAGCTAGCATTCATTGGGGCTCTGCTGGACACAACTCTAGCCAGAGCGTTCCTCCCCAGGGAGCACGCTCAGACCCTGGCATCATTAGCACACTCCATCCGACGGCATCTGACAGTCTCTGCTCGGTTACTTCTCCGCTTGCTGGACCACATGGTGGCATCGGTTCATGCCACTCCACTTGCCCGGCTAGCCATACGGGTAGTGCAGTGGACTCTCCGCTCGCAGTGGCTTCAAGCCACCCAGGACCTCTTGGCGCAAGTCCAAATTACTTCGCTGCTCCGAGACTCCCTCTCCTGTTTGGAGAGTCTGACCACTTGGAAAAGGGCCTCTTCTTCCAAGCACCGATACCTCCACCTTGGGCTAGGGGGCACATGTGGGCAGCCTCTGCACACAAGGCATGTGGCAAAACAAGAAGCAAGTTGTCAAATAAACTTCCTGGAACTGCAAGCAATCCGGTGTGCCCTCTGGGGGTGTTCCAGGATCACCTGGCCCACAAAGTGGTTTTGATCCAGACCAAAAACCAAGTTGAGATGTGGTACATAATCAAGCAGGAAGCGGTACAGATTTGAGCTTGGGCCCTATCCCGGGACATCCTCCTGAGAGCAGTTTACCTGGCAGGGGCAGAGAACATGGTGGTGGACCGCTTGTCGAGCATTTCACCCATATGAGTGGTTGCTCAACCCGACAGTCGCAGACTAAATCTTCCGCCTGTGGGGCGTTCTGGACGTGGACCTCTTTGCCTCCCCTGGGAATTTCAAAGTGATCCGCTTTTGCTCCCTGTACAGGGAAGACGGGGAACCAGCCTCGGATGCCTTTACTGTTTTGGGGCAAGGGCCTTCTGTACATGAATCCTCCACTCCTGCTGGTGGGGAAGACTCTCGTGAAGCTCCAGCAGGACAGGGGCACCATGGTTCTGGTTGTCCTATATTGGTCGGCAACAAGTCTGGTTTCCCGATCCTGCGCGACCTATCAATCTGGGAGCCCATACGCCTGGGCACCTCCCCTGACCTGATCATGCAGGACCAGGGCAGATTGCGCCATCCAAACCTCTGCTTGCTGGCCCTTACTTCCTGGATGTTGAAAGGATAGTCTCTGATAATGTGCCGAAGGTAGTGGTGGCTTCCCGAAAGCCTTCTACCAGGAAGTCTTATCAGTTGAAGTGGAGGAGGTTCTCTGTCTGGTGTGAGGCGAAGGGTATAGACCCTTTCTCATACCCCACCCCACGACTGCTGGACTATTTGTGGTTCCTCTGGCGTCTGGGCTACAGACTTACCCTCGATCTGAGTCCACTTGAGTTCTATCCGCGCATATCTCCAGGGGATAAGTGGTACACCTATTCTGTACATCCCTTGATAAGCCATTTCATGAGGGGCTTTTTGTTGCATCTGGAAACCCCCTTTGCATCCTGTTGTGGCCTGGGACCTCAACGTGGTACTAACGTGTCTCATGCAGCCTTGAGCCTATGCGCTCCTGCGAGCTTAAACACCTCACCTGGAAAGTTATTTTCCTGGTTGCAGTCATGTCCGCTTGCAGGGTCAGTGAGCTTTAGGCTTTAGTGACGTATCCACACTATATGAGTGGATACTTAGGGTAGATACTTAGGGTGAGTGTGTAGAACTTAGGGTTCTACACACTCACCCTAAGTTCCTGCCTTAAGGTAGTGACTGATTTTCATCTCAATCAGTCCATCATTTTGTCCACCTTCTTTCCGAGGCCCCATTCCCACCAGGTTGAGCAGGCTTTTGCACAGCCTGACTGCAAGCGTGCTCTCGCCTTTTATCTTGAGCGCACAGCAGCTCATAAGCAGATCATGCAACTCTTTGTCTCCTTTGATAAAAACAGACTTGGCATTGTGGTGGCCAAGCAGACCCTGTCCAACTGATTGGCGGACTGCTATCCTTCTGCTACAAGCAGGCGGGTCTTCAGCCTTGGAGGCCGCATCAAGGCGCACTCAGGGGCCATGGCAGCGTTTGTGGTGCACTTCGTGCAGTCCCCATCACTGAAATCTGCAAAGGCTGCAACATAGAGCTCCCTGCAACGTTCGCCGCCCACTACTGTTTGGATAAGGATGGTCCTAGGACAGCAGGATGTTAGTCCTCAGGAAACCCCTTCCGCCACCCTCGTGTTGCTGGGGTTCTCCATTAGTTTATTATTTTATTTTCCTAGCTTGTAGCCCAATGGACTCAGGACCAATGGGTTATGTGCTCCCCTGGTAGCAGATGGAGATGGAGTCAGGGTTCAAAGCTGTCACCTTAGATATACCCCTGCAGTGACCTCAGACATTCAGCATCTCTCAGTCTCCTAGTAGATGTGGACCCCGCATGGCTGCATGGATAGTGGCATGCTGGGCATGCTCAGTGTGCCAGTCAGTTTCTAGAAATTTCTAGAAACTTTGACAAAACGTTTCCTTGCCGGGCTCCATCTAATGATGTCACCCATCTGTGAGGACTAACATCCTGCTGTCCTAGGAGAACACCTGTTACAGGTAAGCAACTCTGCTGTATAGGAAGAAGGGATCAGGGGAGCAGACTCCTATGGTCTCAGGGTGGATTGAAGCCCCCTGGTTGATAGTGGCACAAGCTTGCATAGAAAACTAGGAAGGAGAGGATCTTGTCTTCTCCTGACCATAGCATCTAGCCTAAAGAAAATCCGGTTAGGAAAGAAAGGAGGTGCTGCTTGGAGGGGCTGGATGCTGCTTACTGCATTACATAAGTTATGGGAGAATGAAAGATATGTTGAACAGATTCACATTCTGTTTTATAAGGTTTCTAATATAGAGAAGTACTGCAAGAACATTAGGCACCGCTACAATTCAGTATGGATAAAACAAGCCACTTTCGGGAGAGGGTGGCGGCAGATAAAGCAGCCATTAGAGTGGTGTGCTATAAATGTAGACCACACTAATGGTCAGTTCACGTCCACAAGGTGTGTGAGCTTTGATTGCTACTGCTTCAGGTGAAAGGGATCCTGATAAGTGTGATGGTGATATTTTTGAATCCTCAGGAGATAAGGAAAAAGTTGAGATAGATGTGCCCCAGTTAAGGACCTCATCAGGGAAAAAGAACAGTCAGGACTCAGCTGTGACCAACAATGCAAGGCCACAAATCTATTTGTAAAAAATGAAATGAAAATCCCTGTAGATAATGGTGTGATGGGCCCAGAGACTTCTGCAGGATTTCTCACACCAAGGAATACTAGAAATAGCTAACCAATTTCGGCAGAGAAGTACTGAAAATCTGCTCACATGGCTAGTATGGTGATTAGATGATATTTTATGGGAACTATGCCAGAAGATAGGAGGAGGAGACGGAAAGATATGCTGCGACCTTAAGCTCTTTTGCGGAAAGGACGGACTACTATATGTTTTCTTCTTGCATTATTCTCATAACCAAGCACATAGAAGTATTAATTATCTTGGGATCTATTGTTGTGGTGCATTGAAATGAGTATAGTATAAAGTGTTTAGTGTACTGGATCCTGTCAGAGTGCAGGATTTGGGCCCTTGTGTTCTTGTATACTCACGCAATGTGTGATGAAACAGACCTTCAGTCCTTCCCCATTGTTTTTCTGGTCTTAGATAGAGAGGAACCTGTGGCAGTGGTTACATTTAAGAGAGAGAAAAGTTTTTGTGGTTTTTTTTCCTTTCCTTTTCATCCCCCTAGATCAGTCCAAACACACAGGTTATACGCTCCTACCAGCAGATGGAGGCTGAGAACATGTTTGCTGATGTCACCCTTTACTGGATCCTGTGTTGCCTCAACTTGTCAGTATTCTCTGTCTCCCTCAGGTGGTAGGCTGGTTTCCCATGCTGCTGCCTGTTGTAGGCTGGGTGAAAAGGTTTTAGAAAATGGAGACTACTCCTGAGGCGACAGTCTGAGGACTGATCCTCCTCCGGTTAGAGCATAGCAAGTATCAGAAGGCTTCCAGGGCTGGGGAGATTGGTTAGATTCTTTAGCTGGCAGTGTCTTAGATTTGGTGTCCCTTTTATGCCTGATACCTTTTCTCTTCTCTACCCCCACCCCGGTCAGGTGGGTGCAGGTGGTGGTGCCACAGAATGTGGGGTTTGTTTTGTACTTTAAAGTTTAAAAAAATTTCTTGTGGTGTGGAGGGCAAAGAACTTCCAGCAGTGGCATGTTGCTCCACAGCAGAGAGAGAGAGTAGTTAACACCGGGAATAGGCAGTGGATGTTCCAGTCTTTGGTGGGGTAAGTGGCTGGGGAGACTGTATGGTGATGCCCCAGGATTACAAACTTGGCAGTTATATTTATCCTATGGAATCTGCTGGACAGGAGCAGGGAGCTCTTCCATGTGCCAGCAGTGCAGGGAGGATGAAGATTGGAGCCAAAGGCAGGGCTTTGCAGCTCTGGGGACTTTTTTTTTTTTTTTTAAATATTTAGATTTATATTCCGCTTTTTGCACTTTTTTCAGTGCTTCAAAGTGTATTACATTCAGGTACTGTAGGTATTTCCCTATCCCTAGAGGGCTTACAATCTAAATTTAGCAGTGGCTTCTACATTGGTTCCCAATGGTGTGCTGCCTGTGGCTGTAGTGTCCATTTTGGAACCATGTGCGAGTTATAATGCCATTTTGGGGCTTCCGTGGTTCTCTGGGAGCGCCTCTCTGTTCCACGGGCAGGCTTATCTCTGCTGTAATGTCCTCCTTATCTATGGATTTTTTGGTGGCCTCTGAAGGTTCCTGTGAGGAAGACTTAAGACTGCTGTGGAGGATGAACTGGAGGAGGGTGAATACTCCTCCAGGGAGGAAGATGATTCACCAATTGTCTGTTTATTTAGGAAAGAGGAGTTGTCCTCTTTGAATGTTCAGTTTCTGTGGATTTTGAAGACTGCAGAAGCTAAGCCTGAGGAGGATCCATTATGATGGGGCTAAAGAATCCTCCCAGGGTCTTTCCACAAGGCTATATGGGATCTAGTCTCCACAGAGTGGAAGTAACCTGAAGAAACTTTAAAGGAAGTAAGGCTATGGAAAAGTTGTATCTTCTCCTGGATGAGGTGCGAGAGAAATTGAGACCCACAGAGGTGGACACCTTGGTCTACGTGTTCTCGAGAAAAAGATTACTATATTGGTTGAAGGAAGCATGAGTCTTAGGGACGCACAGGACTGGAAGATTGAATCTATGCCAAAACAGGCCTTTGATGCCTGTGGATTGGCACTTCAAGCAGCAGTATGCAGTAGGATTGTGGCCATATCATGCTTTCGATTGTCTCAACATCTTCAAGAAAGTCTCTGAGAGATCCATAATGGAATTGGAAGAGGAGACCAGGTGGAGCCAGGCACAGCATTCTTAGCAAATGCTTCTTATGACTATGTGTAGGCAACAGCACACCATGACTTCCATCTTGGCGGCTCCATCTTTATTGTGGCTGAGGAACTGGTCAGCAGATGGTGCCCCCAGCTGGTGAAGTCAAAGGCTCCTGGAGGACAAACAGCGAAGGAGTCTAGAAAGCATAGATCCTTTAGGCCCTCAGGATTTATTTATTTATTTATTTCGAATTTTTCTATACCGACATTCTTGAACAAAGATATCAAATCATATCGGTTTACAATTGAACATAACTGTCGCGGCTATGGCGTTACATCGAACATAGAACATTGAGCAATAAACATAGGACAGGTCAACAGTTCAACAATAATATATAGTGAAATGCTTCATCATAGAGTAACATAATATATATAATAGGGGAACAACAACTGGGGCGACTATATGCGTAATATCAAAATACGTTTATATGAAGTGTCATTATGCAGCTGCCATAGTGGATAAGGCGTGGTGGTAGCATAGGGCATAAGGTAGCAATGAGAGTATGACTGAGTGGTGGAGGGAAGGAGGGAGTATGTAGGCAGGAAGGTGAGTGAGGCATTGAAACAAGATTGACAGGATATAATGTGGGAGTAATGGGTGATCAAGTCTCCTTAGAGATCCTTAAGGATCGGGTGACTCCTTAAAGAGTATGGTACGGAAGAGATGGGTGCTCAAGTGTCCTCCTTAAAGTCCTGATATGTCTTATATCCTGAGGTACCATTGTGTCATGTTATGTCTTTTGACCCGTGTCAGAGTAATGTTGAGATTCAGGAAAGGCTTGTCTGAAGAGCCATGTTTTAAGGTGTTTTTTAAAAGTTTGGAGAGAGGGGTTCTTGGCGAAGCTCGGGTGGTAACGAATTCCAAAGGTTGGGCCCGGCTGTGGACATGGCGCGTTTCTTAAAGTGGTTTTGATCGGTGGTGCGTATAGGGCTCCTTTGTAGGCGTTTCTAATAGGTCTAGCAGAAGTTTGAATCGGAGTTGAGAGCTTAATTTGAGGTGGGCGATGCCGTGGATGTCCTTGTGAATCATACATTAGTGTTTTTGAAGGTGATCCTGTGTTTTATGGGAAGCCAGTGAAGACTTTGGAGTATGGGTGTGATGGGTGCTCTTTTGTTTGAATTTGTGAGAAGTTCTTGCTACAGCATTCTGGACCATCTGTAAAGGTTTGGTAGATATAAGCAGGGAGGCCTAGGAGAAGAGAGTTGCAGTAATCTAATTTTTGTAAGGATGAGAGACTGGACTCAAGCCTGAAGTCACTGAAGTGTAGAAGAGGTTTCAGATTTTTGAGGACTTTGCAGTTTATAGAAACAATTCCGGGTTGTATTGTGGATGAAAGATTTTGGTTGAATAGGTTTGTCAAGCCGCACCCCAAGGTCTCTGACGGAAGAGGTGTGATTTATGAGTGTTATTAGTGGGTTGTGGTGTGCTTTGTGGATTGATGAGATTGTGTTTTTCATCTGCGAAATAAGGATTTCTGTCTTATTTGAGTTAAGGATGAGGTTGAGGTTGGTGAGCAGGTTGGTGATGGATTGTAAGCAGCAATTCCAGTGTGCCCAGGTTTTTTGCAGGGATTCGGTGATAGGAAGAAGAATTTGAACGTCGTCGGCAAAAATGTAGTATGTTAGTTTGAGGTTGCGAGTAGATGACAGAGAGGTAGTAGATATGTTGAAGAGCGTCGGGGAGAGGGATGAACCTTGTGGGACTCCTCTGTTTGATTTGATTGGGAGAGATTCTTTATTATTAATTCTGACCTTATAGAATCTGTCTTCAAGGAAAGATTTGAACCATTCATGTGCGTCACCTTGGATGCCGATGTCTGTTAGGCGTTCCAGTAGAATGGAGTGGTTGACCATATCGAAGGCGGCGGATAAGTCGAGTAGAACGAGAAGGTAGGGTTGTTTTTTTTTCCAGGTTGAGAAGGATGGTGTCAGATAGTGATGTGAGTAGGGCTTCAGTATTTTGTGATTTTGTATACAGGAACTCCCGGTATATAAATCCATAAATAAAATAAAAAATAAATTTTCTGAATCCGAACTGGTATGGAGAGAGTATGTTGTTCTCTTCAAGGTAATCAGATAGTTGTTTATTTACAAATCTTTCCATCACTCTTGAGATCAGGGGAAGATTGGCTATTGGACGGTAGTTGGCAGGATCAGTTGAAGGAAGGTTAGGTTTTTTTAGTAAGGGTTTTAGAATGGCTAGTTTTAATTGATCTGGAACCTTGCCTTGTGTTAGAGAGCAATTGATGATGTCTACTAACGATTGAGAGATTGTGTTAGGAATTGAGAGTAGGAGATTGGAGGGTATGGCGTCCAACGGATGAGAAGAAGGTTTTAGCTTTTTAAGGATGTTTGCGATCTCCATTACGGAAGGGGTCTCAAATGTTGTAAGGCTAAAGCTCCTATTAGGTGAAGTGGAGCTGAAAGGAAGTGTTGTAGGTTGAGATGAGGCGAATGGTTTGAGTAGATTAGATATGTTGTTGTCGAAGTAGATAGCGAGTTCGTTGGCTTTACAGGAGGCTTGCTCATCTGGGATGATAGGGGGCGAGGGTTTTGTAAGAGATGATACGATAGAAAATAAAGCTTTAGAGTCGAATGAGAAGTTGTGGATTTTTTTGGCAAAAAAATCTTTTTTTGCTTTGAGAATGGCAGACCTGTATGTATTGAGGTGGGCTTTGTAGATTAAGAGTGAGTTGGTAGATGGGGTCTTGCGCCATTGGAGCTCTTTGTTGCGGAGTTTTTGTTTGATGTTTTTAAGATCTGGGGTGTACCATGGATTTCTGTTGGCTTGGGGTGGCTTTGAGGATTTAGTAATGATTGGGCAGGATTGATCGGCAACCTCGCTGGTTATCTTGATCCATGAGTTAATGGCTGAGGGTGCGTCAGAGAGATCAAGTCGTTCCAAAGGGAATTTCAAAGGGAATGGCCATTTTAATAGGTTTCAGACCTATTGAGGCGCCAAGGACAGGAGCACGAGAAGATCCTCAGGTTCACAAAGATCCTTGTGAGGAATGGTCTAAGGTCTAGCAACTAACATTGCTAGAACTGAAGTTGTGCTGCCATCTCTCTGCCTTCTGCTGCTGTCTGGGCTGGTGATTTTTGTATCTTATCTCAGGTCTGTGTAAAACCTTCCCTTCCTGTTAGCTCTTCCCCTTTCACTGTTTCCTTACTCTGACTGACCCCTCCGCCTGATGACATTGTAGGACCAGTCATTTAATTGAACCATGCCAACACTGAAGGTGCCATGTGCCGTAGGCATGCTCTTTTTATGCACTCTTTTGTGCAGACTTTGTGTGAATCAAATTATTTTTTCATTAGTTGAAGAACGGTCTCTCCCCTTGATAAGTTCTGTTTTTCTTGCACTATAAAGAGATGTGAAAAAAAAAAAGTTATTTTTATTCCAGGACAAGCAGGATGCTAGTCCTCACATATGGGTGATGTCACTGACGGAGCCCTATCCCGGAAAATTTTCTGTCAAAGTTTCTAGAAACATTTGACTGGCATCCTGAGCCTACTGAGCATGCCCAGCATGCCATGATCCCTCGAGCCACAGGGGTCTCCCTTCAGTCTTCTTTTTTCCGTGAAGCCATTAGCCTCACGGTTCTAGGAGCCCTGCGTGGTGAATTTTCACTACATAAAACATTTAAAAAACTCGGAAAAACTTTAGAGCACCATAGGGGTCTCCCTTTTTTCCATCGTCAGTAAGTCTTTAAATTTTTCCGGTCAGTTCCGTTACTGCTAAACCGTGTCAGAAGGTCATCGACAGCTGTCCGACCTTCATTATGGCTACGGGTTTCAAGAAGTGCCCGAATTGTTCCTGCACCATGTCCATCACGGACCCACACATCAAGTGTGTACTTTGCCTCGGCGAGGGACATGACGTTTCGACATGCCCAAGATGCGCCGAGATGACGCCGAAAGGCAGAAGACTGCGCATGGAGAAAATGGAACATTTATTCCATCTTCAACTAATGCCATCGACATCAACTTCCACACAGTCGTCTCCGGCTGGAGCGATCAGGAAGATCGTCCTTAAAACAAAACGTAGACCGGATGAAGCAGGTGATCGGCCGTCACCAACCCCTTCAAAATATCGATAAAGTCTACATCTGTCATCGAGAAAGGCGTCGAACATCGGCAGAAACATCGTCATCAACACCGGAAGCCTCATGATCCTGAATTGGATCCTATAACCGGAGTTCCATCAACGAGTCTCGAATCAGCTCCGAAGAAACCTCTGAGAGAGGACTCTCCATGTCCACCGAGGCCTTCGACTCCTAGGCGATCCCCACCGAGGGAACCATACCTTCACAGGGCCCTGCGGAGATACCAGTATCACCTTTGCTGCCTCCCCCCGTAGCTGCTCTGGTTTCACCAGCTATGAGGGCGGAACTGGACGGTTACATCCGCCAGGCAGTTCGAGACGCACTCCGTGACATGCCTCCGATGCCAGCACCGATCACAATTCCGCCATCGATGCCAGCACCATCGCCGGTACCTGTTCCACTCCCGTCACTGGTGCCCATTCCGATGCCATCGCCGACTCCATCGCCGGTCCCACTCCAACCCATACCGATGCCGGATATCTCCTTTTTCGCGCCAATTTTAGCAAAATTGGACACTCATCGGTGCCATCCCGGTACAACCACCAGATGTACCGATGCAAAGACTGATAGAAGAAGAAATAGTGAAGGAAGTACCGATGCCTGAACCTACTCCAGGTCCATCAGGAATCTCACGTCCACCCCCATCGTTTTCTCCACTATTTCCATCGAAGCCACTCGAGAAACCATCGATGCCATCTCTTCCTATTCCATCATCTTCTCCTCGTCCACGTTCATCGGACACTTGGGAGGATCCAAATACTGACTCTTCCTCAGAGGAAGTCCTCTCAGAACCTTCTCCTCCAGAGGAAAGAAGGAAATCCTCTCCAGAGGACCTTTCCTTTTCAAATTTCATCAAGGATATGGCTGACACCATCCCTTTTCAGCTGGAATCTGAAGAGGATACTAGAGAAAGAACTCTGGAGGTATTACAATTCGTGGACCCACCTAAAGAAGTCCTGGCAATTCCAGTTCACGAAGTCCTAGTTGACTTACAACACAGGCTATGGGAGCATCCCTGCACCATACCACCGGTGAATAAAAGAACTGATGCTACGTATCTAGTCCAGCATATCCCAGGCTTCCAAAAAACTCAACTACCCCATCAGTCGGTAGTAGTTGTCGGCTCAAAACAGGTAAAAAAGAATAAAGCCTCATTCATCCAAACCTCCTGGAAAAGACAATAGGTTTTTGGACACCATAGGCAGGAAAATGTTTCAAGGGTCCATGTTAGTTTCCAGAATTGCATCCTACCAACTATATATGACGCAATATCAGCGTAATTTGTGGAAACAAATTCAGGAACTCTCAGAATCTCTTCCCCAGCAATTTCAAGATTCCTTCAGTAGTATCATCCATAAGGGCCTAGAGGCTGGGAAACATGAAGTTCGTGCAGCTTATGATAGCTTCGAGACTTCATCTAGAATGTCTGCCACTGGAATAAGTGCTTGCAGATGGGCCTGGCTCAAGGCCTCCGACCTGAGACCAGAAGTACAGGAGAAACTTGCTGATCTCCCTTGTGCAGGGGACAATCTCTTTGGAGATAAAGTAAAAGAGGCAGTTTCCCAGCTGAAGGAACATTCGGAAACCTTGCGACAGCTCTCTTCTGCTCCTCAGGAGTCTCAAACATCTTCACGAAGACTCCCAAGGAAAGATTCAAAATGGCCATATTATAGGCCATGGCGGTACTATCTTCCTTCTGCCCGTGGAAGGTCATCTACACTAGCACAAAGACCGCAGGCCCGACAACCAAGAGCACCTAGATCTCAACCCCCTCCACAAACAGGCCCGACTTCAGGATTTTAAATCTCACTGGGGAACAGCAGCCTACCTGCCATACCACCCCCAAATTTGCCAGTAGGAGGTCGGATCACTTTCTTCCAACACGATTGGTCGCACATCACCACAGACCAATGGGTACTCTCGATAACATCTCAAGGGTACCACTTGGACTTTCTCACTGTGACCAAACGATACTCCACCCACCTCGTCTTGGACAGTAAACAATCAATCCACACTCTTACAAAAAGAATTATGCACCCTTCTGAGAGCTAGGGCCATGGAACCAGTTCCCCAGCCTCAGCAGGGCAGAGGATTCTACTCCCATTATTTCCTCATTCCAAAGAAAACAGGAGGCCTACATCCCATACTGGACCTCCGGAAACTCAACAAATACCTGAAAAAAAAAAAATTCAGGATGGTGTCATTGGGCACCATGCTACCTCTACTTCAAAAAGGAGATTGGCTCTGTTCTCTGGATCTACAAGACGCTTACGCTCATATTCCAATATTCCCTCCTCATCGCAAGTATCTGCGATTCCTAGTAGGAAATCAACATTTCCAATACAAGGTGCTACCATTCGGACTTGCCTCAGCAACTCGAGTGTTCACAAAGTGCCTGGCAGTAGCAGCTGCCCACTTGCACAAGGAAGGCGTGCACGTGTTTCCTTACCTTACCTGGACGATTGGCTCATCAGAAGCCAAACAAGACAAGGAGCTCACAATAACTCTACTCCATTCGTTGGGATTCCTCATCAACTACCAGAAATCCCACTTCATACCATCTCACCTGTTACAATTCATCGGAGCAGAGTTAAACACCATAACGTCAAAAGCTTTCCTTCCAAAAGACCGCGCACAGACACTCGCCTTGTTAGCAGGCTCTCTCCGCGCACGCACTCAAATAACAGCTCATCAATGCCTCGCTCTTTTAGGTCACATGGCCCTCCACAGTTCACGTCACTCTATGGCCTGATTAGCCATGAGAGTCACTCAATGGACCACTCAGAAACAAATGGACACAGGCCCTTCAACCTCTGTCTTATCCAGTTCAAGTAACTCAGCAACTACGGTCCTCGCTCCTATAGTGGACAAACATGGACAACTTTCTCACAGGCCTACCTTTCCAACAACCAGTTACGCAGGTGACATTAACTACAGATGCATCCACCTTCGGGTGGGGAGTACACATTGGTCATTACCCCTGTAGCGCCTCTCAGAGAAGAAAAAAAAAAGTGAAACATCGCTGAAGGAAGGGAGAAGAGAGATCCTCGATCGGGGGACCAGCCCCCCTCAGACCGTTAAACGGTTGCCTGCCATCAGGCGTTGCGCGCCGAAGGGTCACTCCCCTTTTGTGCACCCTTAGTGCAATCCGGAGTGCTAGATTTATTTAGAAACTTAAAAATCTGTGCAAAAATGTCTCTCTGTTATTTTAGCATGTCTGTAACCTTCCCATGTTTGTAAACCGTTATGATGGCTTTATTTGGAAGCCGAATGACGGTATATAAAACCTGATAAATAAATAAAAATAAATAAATAAATCTGCAGACTCAAGGTACTTGGACAAAACTCGAAGCTACATTTCAGATAAATTTCCTAGAGCTTCGAGCTATACGTTATGCGCTGCATGCGTTCAAGGATTGCCTTTCCCACAAGACTGTTTTGATACAAACAGACAACACAGTAGCCATATGGTACATAAATAAACAGGGAGGTACGGGCTCGTATCTCCTTTGTCAAGAAGCAGCACAGATTTGGAGCTGGGCCCTAACACACTCAATGTTTCTCCGGGCCAGTTATCTGGCAGGCATTCAAAATGTAGTGACGGATCGTCTCAGTCGTCAATTCCAACCTCACGAGTGGTCTCTGGATCCAGAAGCGGCGACCAAGATCTTTCAACATTGGGGCCAACCAACAGTAGACCTCTTTGCATCACAACTGAATTACAAAGTGGACAATTTTTACTCCCTGTACAAGCAGAGAAACCGCTTACCCAGGAATGCCTTTGCTCGCCACTGGAACTCAGGTCTTCTATACATGTATCCTTTGATACCGCTAATAACCAAAACCCTAGTGAAGCTACAACAGGACAAAAGGGTTCATGATACTCATAGCCCCATATTGGCCTCGACAAGTATGGTTTCCAATACTCCTCGACCTCTCTATCAGAGACCCAATTCACCTGGACACAGCACTCAGGATCAGGGCAGGTTGTGTCATCCCAGCCTTCATTCCCTATCCCTCACAGCATGGATGTTGAAAGCTTGATTCTACAACCTCTCAATCTTTCAACTAATGTCTCTCAAGTGCTTGTAGCTTCATGTAAACCCTCCACACGAAGAAACTATCATGCTAAATGGAAAAGGTTTATCATGTGGTGCACAGAAAACAGTGTCGACCCTTTTTCCTGCACTACATCATCTTTATTAGACTATCCATGGCATCTCTCAGATTCTGGTCTCCAGACCTCATCTGTAAGAGTCCATTTAAGTACAATCTCAGCTTATCACAATACCGTCGGAGATGCACCAATATCAGTGCAACCCCTCTTTAGTATGTTTATGAGAGTTTTAATTCTATGGAACTCAATCCCCTTAGAATTACGACAGGAACCATGTCTTCCAACCTTCAGAAAGAGACTTAAGACATGGCTGTTCAAGAAAGCCTTTCCGGACTCTGACTGATGCTCACACCAAATACAGAAAGACGGACTATCTCCCACTAAACTGATACGGACATACCAAACACTGCACGTTCTTATTCTTGTTAAATTTCTATCGTCGTCTTCTTCTTCTTTTCCCAGTTAGAACCATCCTTGTTTTATTGTAACTGATTTATTTCTGCGCACTTTTATAACTTGTTATAATTTGTAAATGTATAAAATGTATACTCATGTTATATTTATACACATTTATAATGTATTGATCACCCCTGTTTTATGTAAACCGACATGATACGAATCTCCGTGAATGCCGGTATAGAAAAACTCAAATAAATAAAAAATAAATAAATAATTCAACTTAAACCTCCACACCGACCACCGGTCACAGAATGGGACCTTAATGTAGTCTTAACAAGGCTCATGCGTTCTCCTTTTGAACCCATGGATTCCTGTGATGTTAGATTTCTCACTTGGAAGAAGCCATCACATCTGCTAGAAGGGTTAGTGAGTTATAAGCACTTGTCACATGCTCACCCTACACAAAATTCCTACATGACCAAGTTGTAATCCGTACACACCCAAAATTTCTCCCCAAGGTAGTTACGGAATTCCACTTGAATTAATCCATCATCTTGCCTACTTTCTTCCCCAAACCGCACTCTCACCAAGGAGAGAGGGCTTTACACACCTTGGACTGTAAACATACTTAGATTGCACTACGGCCCATAGGAAATCCATCCAGCTCTTTGTTTCTTTTGATCAAAACAAACCTGGAATAGCGGTGGGCAAGCAAACTCTATCTAATTGGCTTGCAAATTGTATACAATTTTGTTATGAAAAAGCAGGCCTTCCTCTCCAGGGGCGAGTAAAGGCTCACTCAGTAAGAGCAATGTCAATCTCAGTAGCACACTATTGTTCAGTGCCAATAGCTGACATATGTAAAGCCGCAACATGGAGTTCCCTTCACACCTTTGCGGCTCACTACTGTCTTGACAAAGAAGGATGACAAGATTCAGCCTATGGACAATCTGTCTTAAAGAACTTGTTTCCAGCATAATCCAACTCCTTCCACATCCAACCTGCTGTGATTTCAGGCTGCGTCATTTTTCCCAACAGTACACCAGTTGTTGTCCTGTTGCACAAGTTGTACACTGTTGGTCCAATACAAAGATGACTCAGCCTGTAGCTTGCTAATCATCCATATGTGAGGACTAGTATCCTGCTTGTCCTGGGATAAAGCAAAATTGCTTACCTTGTAATAGGTGTTATCCCAGGACAGCAGGATGTAGTCCTCACGAAACCCACCCGCCACTCCGCGGAGTTGGGTTCGATAACGTTTTATTATTTTATTTTTGGCTATCGCTAATTGCTACAAACGAGACTGAAGGGAGACCCCTGTGGCTCGAGGGATCATGGCATGCTGGGCCTGCTCAGTAGGCTCAGGATGCCAGTCAAAAGTTTCTAGAAACTTTGACAGAAATTTTTCCGGGATAGGGCTCCATCAGTGACATCACCCAGATGTGAGGACTACATCCTGCTGTCCTGGGATAACACCTATTACAAGGTAAGCAATTTTGCTATATACCAAACACGGAACAAATCAACCAGATAGAATTCCATGCTTAGGTAGGTACCAATAGCAAAAGTATATCAATAAGCTCAAGATAATATACAATCAAGTCAGCACATTCCTCCACCTCCAATAACCCTCCCAGAAATTATCTTTCCATAAGGACAATTTGTGCCACCACAGTCCTCCAGTAATTAAGAAGTGGTGTTCCCTTCCAATATAATGCAATTGTGCTGCATAAAATAGGTGTGAGATCAATTGTTTAGTCTTCTTCGCAGGTCCTGAGAACACCATTGTCCTAACAAACATAGAGGAGCAGGGGTGTCTCCATAATACCATACATGCCAGTGCCAACATTATCCCAAAATGCTTTCACTTTCACACATTCTCACCACATGTTAATATAAGTCCCAATACTGCCACATCCCCTCCCAATACAGGGAACTAGAGTTACTAAATTTGGTAAAATATAAATGGTACCTGTAAGATCTATGAAGTAATCAAAGCATAAGTTCTCTATTTTTGTTATAGATGGATAAATTGAAAGTATTGCATCACATTTCTCTCCAATCTGTTTCATCAATTTGTAGGGCTAAATCATGATTCCATCTGCCTATAAGAAATATATTAGTCTCAAGTGTTTGCCTACCATCTTGGAGATAAAGTTGAGAGATGATCTTAATATTAAAACATTGCTGTGTAATTTCTTTTCTGAGGCCATCTCTCGCACTATAACTATTTAATGATGGGTCCAGACTATTTTCTAGGTTTTCAGGTTAAGTTTTGGTTTAACTTTTCTCACAGGACAAGCAGGATGGTTGTCCTCACAAATGGGTGACATCGAGGATGGAGCCCACCACGGAAAACTTCTGTCAAAGTTTAAACAGAACTTTGACTGGCCCTACTGGGCATGCCCAGCAAGGCACTGACCCTGCAGCCAGCAGGGGTCTCCCTTCAGTCTTCTTTTTTCCGCGCAGCAGTTGCCACGCGGTGAAAGGAGCTCTCTAACCACGTTCCTGACAGGAATTTGGAAATTAATTTCCTAAGAAAATTTGCCCCTCAGGTGGTCTCCCTTCGACAAATTTTTAGTCATCTTACGGAACCCGGTAAGTTTTTTGCCTTTTTCCATCGACTACCGTCGATTTTGGCCCTTGAGGCCTGTTGGCACTTACCGATCCCCAGCCTCAATTTTGGCCTCAGGCCATGGCAACAGGGTTCCGCCGTTGTCCGGATTGTACCCGGACTATGTCCATCACAGACCCCCACAGGGTTTGTGTAATGTGTTTGGGTAGTGAGCATGATGTCCTGACTTGCACCAAATGTGCCTTAATGACACCCAAGGGTCGCAAAGCCAGGATGGAGAAGATGGGGCTCCTCTTCCATGCACCCACCCCAACGCCATCGATAGCATCGACGTCATCGGAACCGGCACCGTCGAAGTTGTACCATCATCGTCAACCCTCCGGTGACCATCCGCCATCGATCGCTTCTCGGCCGTCGACTCCCGTCCCTTCCCCGGATGGGCGAGGGGATCGGAAGGAAAGCAACCGCCATCGACGGCACAAGTCTCGGCCTGTCGAGGATCCACAGCCATCGACCTCTGCTCAAGCCGAGCCACCGACAAAGAAGCCGCGAACAGACCGGACACCCTCCACGTCTCGTTCGCCGGCATCGAGGAAACCCTCACCCTCCCGGGGTGCGGGGGCCGTGATCCCACCGGTTACGGTGGTTCCTCCGGCCCTGCCTCAGCCTCCCTCTCCCGTCGAGCCGGGTATGATTACCCCCTGGTCTCCGGCAGAACTGGACCGGCTGGTCCAGGAGGCCATCGAGAAAGCGATGAAGAATTTGCAACCTCCATCGGCACCGTCTCCGGCACCTGGTACCAGTGCCGCCCCGACACCGGCACCGGCTTCGCCACCGAGGAGGGAACCGACCACCGAGCCGTTGATACAAGCGCTAGCACCGCTACTGAGCCGCATGGAGGCGCTCATGACGGCCCTTCCATCGGTGATTCCAGTACCATCGACAACACCACCGTCTCCGACTGGATTTTCATCGGCAGGAGAAACACCGTTCCGGATTCCCCCTTCCGGGGTGGTTCCATCGGTGCCTTCTGGTATATCTCCACCGATATATCCTTCGGTTCCATCCATTCCACGCCAGGCACCGATTCCATCGGCAGCACCGAAGCCATCGATGCCATTTCTGGTTCCACCTACGGCACCGATCCACCTCGGTTTTCCATCGATGCCTTCAGAGCCTCAGCCAGGTCCATCAGGGCTACAAGCCCCACTTGATCCCTACGATACCTGGGGTGATGATGATGATACATCTTCTGACACAGATTTGCCTTCGCCACCATCTCCTACAGAGAGTAGAAAAAGATCTCCTCCTGAGGATCTATCTTTCATTAATTTTGTGAAAGAGATGTCAGAAGTTGTACCCTTTCAACTACAATCTGAAGCTGATGACAGACACCAGATGATGGAACTCCGTCAATTTCTGGATGCTCCAAAAATCATCGCTTCCATCCCTATACACCAGGTGTTTTTGGATCTGCTCAAGAAAAACTGGGAATCTCCTTCATCAGTGTCCCCAGTTAACAAAAAGCTGACTCCACCTACCTTGTCCAGTCAGCACCAGGTTTCCAAAAACCTCAACTGGATCATCGCTCTGTTGTGGTGAGTCCGCGCAGAAGAAGGCCAAGCGTCTTAAGCCACACTCTTCTACCCCACCTACCAGGGACAACAAGTTCCTAGATAGTGTGGACGGAAAGTCTATCATGGAGCTATGTGATTTCACGCATAGCTTCATATCAACTTTACATGACTCAGTACAACAGAGCCATCCTTAAGCAGATGCAAGACTATGCTGACACGTTGCCAGACCAATACCAAACCGCAGCTTCAAGCCCTTCTTCACAAGGGATTTGAGGCAGGGAAGCACGAGATTAGGACTGCCTACGACATATTCGATGCTTCCACAAAAGTTTCAGCCACAGCCATCTCAGCCAGACGTTGGGCTTGGTTAAAATCATCCAACCTTCGCCCAGAGGTTCAGGATCGTCTTGCTGATTTACCCTGCTTAGGCGATAATTTGTTTGGAGAGCAAATTCAGCAGATTGTGGCGGAGTTAAAAGACCACCATGAGACGTGAAACAACTCTCATCTGTCCCACCTGAGCTGACCTCCAAGCAACCGCAAAAGAAAGACTCTAAGAAGTCATTCTTTCGACCACGCCGTTATTACCCTCCATCGGCCAGGCCTCGTCCAGCTTGATCCTCTACTAGGCCTCAGCCGCGTCAGCCTAGGAAACAAAGGCCTACTGTAGCCCCTCCTCCTGGGCCTGCGGCTGGCCTTTGACTCCCCTGTAGGGAACACATGCCAAACCCCTCTTCCGGACATCCCTGTGGGAGGTCGACTGTACCATTTTCTACAACCTTGGTTGCAGATCACTCAGATCAGTGGGTGCTTAACAATTATCGCACAGGGTTACCACCTCAACTTCATAACTCTTCCGGCAGACTCCCCACCTCTTCAAGCGTGGAGTCTATCCACCCATTTGGCTCAATTACAACAGGAAGTATCCCTTCTTCTGCAATCAAATGCTATAGAACCCGTTCCTCCCTCTCAACGAGGCAAGGGATTCTATTCCAGATACTTCCTAATACCAAAGAAATCAGGGGGACTACTGTCCCATTTTGGACCTTCGAGCCCTCAACAAATACCTTCAAAAAGAGAAGTTCAAAATGGTAACCCTAGGCGCGCTGCTCCCTCTGCTACAAAGAGGGGATTGGCTGTGCTCTCTCGACCTCAAGGACGCTTATACCCACATTGCGATCACACAATCCCATCGCAAATATCTGCGGTTTCTAGTAGGCCACGACCATTATCAATACCGTGTCCTACCTTTCGGTCTGGCTTCTGCCCCACGAGTCTTTACCAAATGTCTCGTAGTGGTAGCAGCATTCCTAAGGAAGGAAGGTGTCCACGTCTACCCTTACCTGGACGATTGGCTAATCAGGGCCTCCACCCAACAGACAGCTCAATCCTCCCTAAAATTGACAATTCAAACACTCCTTTCCTTAGGGTTTCTTGCAATTACGAGAAATCTTGCTAGTCCCGTCTCAAACCTTATCCTTCATTGGGGCAGACTTGGACACCTTACAGGCAAAGGCTTACCTTCCTCTTCAGAGGGTCCACACCCTAATGTCCCTGGCTCGCCAGCTCCAGTCTCAGAACACTGCCACGGCTCGCCAGTTCCTCATTCTCCTAGGGCACATGGCATCCTCGGTTCAAGTCACTCCCATGACCCGACTAGCCATGAGAGTAACACAATGGACTCTACGACACCAATGGATTCAAGCTTTTCAGCCTCTGTCCTCCATAGTCACAGTCACACAAGCGCTGCGCCTATCCTTAACCTGGTGGACGACTCAGGTCAACCTCCTTCAGGGCTTACCCTTTCTTCCACCGATCCGCAAGTAATCCTAACCACCGACGCTTCTCACATCGGTTGGGGAGCCCATGTGGACGACTTTCAAACCCAAGGGTTATGGTCCAAAGAGGAAGCCGAACCCAGATCAATTTCCTGGAACTTCGAGCAATCCGCTATGCGCTCCGCACTTTCAAAGATCATCTCTTTCATCAGATAATCTTAATCCAGACGGACAACCAAGTGGCCATGTGGTACATAAACAAGCAGGGAGGCACAGGCTCCTTCCTTCTGTGTCAGGAAGCTGCGCAGATCTGGGCGGAAGCCCTCTCCCACTCCATGTAACCTCAGGGCCACTTACCTGCCGGGAGTAGACAATGTATTGGCAGACCAGCTGAGCCGTGTCTTCCACCCACACGAGTGGTCACTCGATCCTCTGGTAGCGACCTCTCTGTTTCACAAGTGGGGTTCTCCCCACATAGACCTCTTTGCGTCCCCTCAGAACCACAAAGTGGACGATTACTGCTCTCTCATTCGGAGCCAGCACTCTCGGCCGAGGGATGCATTCTCCCTCAAGTGGACAACCGGTCTGCTCTATGCATTCCCTCCACTCCCTCTTGTGTCAAAGACTCTCGTGAAGCTACGCCAGGACGGAGGAACCATGATCCTGATAGCACCTTACTGGCCACGCCAAGTATGGTTTCCAATACTCCAGGATCTCTCCATCCGCAGGCACATTCCTCTGGGAAAGGACCCGCATCTGCTCACTCAAAACAACGGATGCCTCCTCCATCCCAACCTCCAAGTCTTGTCCCTGACGGCATGGATGTTGAAAGGTTAGTCCTTCAGCCTTTCAACCTTTCAGATTCCGTTTCTCGGGTCCTGATAGCTTCACGAAAGCCTTCCACAAGAAAGTCTTACTCATACAAATGGAAAAGGTACACATCATGGTGCACTTCTCAGTCCCTTGATCCCCTTTCCTGTCCAATCTCCAAATTCTTGGACTATTTATGGCATCTCTCTGAATCAGGTCTTAAAACCTCTTCTATCAGAATGCATGTCAGTGCGGTAGCCGCCTTCCATAAGGGTATTGGGGGTAATCCTATTTCAGTACAACCCCTAGTAACACGCTTTCTTAAAGGCTTGCTCCATCTAAAGCCGCCCTTGCGTCCTCCGGCCCCATCCTGGGACCTTAACCTGGTTCTTGGTCGTCTTATGAAACCTCCTTTCGAACCTCTGCACTCCTGTGACTTGAAATATCTCACTTGGAAAGTGTTATTCCTTTTGGCTATTACTTCAGCTCGCAGGGTTAGTGAATTACAGGCCCTAGTTACCTATCCGCCTTACACTAAGCTCCTGCAGGACCGCGCGGTACTCCGCACTCACCCTAAATTTTTACCTAAGGTAGTTTCTGAGTTTCATATCAATCAATCCATCATACTACCTATCTTTTTTCCCAGACCCCACTCCAACTCTGGAGAGCAGACCCTGCATACCCTGGACTGTAAACGAGCTCTAGCTTTTTACCTAGACCGTACAGTTTCCCATAGGAAGAGCACTCAATTATTCGTCTCTTTCCATCCTAATAAGTTGGGACAACCTGTGGGTAAGCAGGCTCTTTCTTCCTGGTTGGCGGACTGCATTTCTTTTTGCTATGAGCAAGCTGGCATTCCTTTTCAAGACCGTGTTAAAGCACACTCTGTGAGGGCCATGGCGACGTCAGTGGCACACCTTCGATCGGTGCCGCTTCCTGACATCTGCAAAGCTGCAACCTGGAGTTCTCTCCATACCTTTGCAGCCCATTATTGTTTGGACAAGGCTGGAAGACAGGACTCCATCTTCGGCCAGTCTGTCTTGCGTAACCTTTTTCCAACCTGATGTACCAACACCCTTCCACCTACCCGGTTGGGTGCGGATGCCCTTTCCCAAATTTCTCCTCACTTATTGTGCCTGCTGCACACCGTTGGGTACATTTGGTGCAAGTCGGGACATCCTCAGCTCGGTACTCACCCATTTGTGAGGACAACCATCCTGCTTGTCCTGTGAGAAAGCAAATGTTGCTTACCTGATGTAACAGGTGTTCTCACAGGACAGCAGGATGTTAGTCCTCACGAAACCCGCCCGCCTCCCCGCGGTGTTGGGTTCGTTTTATTCTTACTTTCTAGGCACTGCCTGTAGCTTTGAAAATCAGACTGAAGGGAGACCCCTGCTGGCTGCAGGGTCAGTGCCTTGCTGGGCATGCCCAGTAGGGGCCAGTCAAAGTTCTGTTTAAACTTTGACAGAAGTTTTCCGTGGTGGGCTCCATCCTCGATGTCACCCATTTGTGAGGACTAACATCCTGCTGTCCTGTGAGAACACCTGTTACATCAGGTAAGCAACATTTGCTATCTCCCTTCTTTTTTGACAACTGTCTATCCCGAATGTCTACCTATGTCTCAGCTCAGGTTATTTCTGGAAGGGGGTCTCTGTTCCCCTGTCTTTCAACAGACTACTACAGGTCACCTGTTTGCCATAACATTAAACCATCTTTCTTTATTCACAAGCTTTTTACCTCTCGTTTTGCTTCTACAAATCTTAGATGTGCCCTACTCAATGCACATTCGATTGTACACAGATCTCTGATTTCTGATCTCATTCTTACAAATGTTCTTCAGCTCCTTTACATTACAGAAACATGGTTAAAACCGGGTGATGTCACTTGTTTAAAGCAATTTTTTGCCCACCCAATTTTAGTTTTTTTCATAGGGATCGCCCAAATTTTAAAGGAGGTGGAGTTGCGATCTTTTTTCAAGCTCACTTATATTAAAGAGCTAGACATGGATGTCAAAATCTCCACTGAATCTCTATTCATCCACCTTTACAAGACTTCAAAATTTAGATTGCTTCTCATTTATCATTCCCCTCCTATAAACAGCCTTCAGATCTGTGAGCTAATCTCTTTGATTAATGAATGTTATGTTAGAAATTATCTGCTATTTTTAGGTGATTTTAACCTACATGCAGATCAGCTCAGTAATCCACTGGAGTCTAAATTTTTTTTCTGCTATGACAGATCTTAAACTTACCCAGTGGATTTCACCCCCACTCCCATATGGATGGACATATAATTGACCTGATTTTCATATCTGATTATCATTGCAGTTATCTTCTCTAAAATAAGTACGGTACCTGAATGTAATCCTCTTTGAAGTTACTGAACTTTTACCACTTCTATGTGGGCAGTTCATTCAATGATTTTTTTTCTTCTTCCTTACATAGCCTCTCATTGTTCACCTGCAAAATGCAAATTCCCAGTGTGTCAAACCAGTGATATAGACCTTTTATACACTGGCACATGCATTTGAATTCCCACTGATTTTAGCACCCTGTCTCTAGATAATAAAATCTCCTTTTGGAATCACAATATGATATTGTTAAAGACAGTATAGAAATGCCTTAAATAAAATAAATAAATAAGGAAGGCCTTGACAAAGTAGCCACTAGTCACTACTATGTTAATAAGGATCACAATGTAGCCCTATGGTACTATGCTGAGTTGAGGCCCTTGAAGAGATACCTATGTTACCGAAAAAGAAAATTTAGGAAACTTAAAACACCCTGAAGTTCAGGAAAGATTAAGGCAAGGTACTAAATATTATCTCTTGGAAGTTATGAAAGCTAAAAGAAGTTACTACAATAAACAATGCCCAGAACAGATCAGAAAAGCTTTCAGCTGGTATCTAGTCTTTCTGGCTCTAACTCTGAACACCTGCCTGGTGCAACCATTTTGTCTGCGAACAGTTTTATGCATGCATTTGATAATAACATTAATGCTATTCATGCTGTTTTCTCATACTGGGTCATCATTATTACCAGCATCACGCTCCTCCGTTGATCTTTGTTCCCTCTTCTCCAGATAGGCATTGTGTACAGTATCTGTGAGCAAGCTGACTTCTTTCAATAAAACTGCTATAGCCAGTTTGCAATTGATCTTCAGAGAAATGAATGCTACCTCTTCTAGCATTGACCCATTACCTTTCAAATTAATCAAAAATCCAGCATCCATTCCTGCTAGACATTATCAATTCTAGTTTAGAGCAGGGTATACTACCTAAATCCCTCAAAACTAACACTGTCCATCCTGTTTTAAAAAAGTGTTTGAACCAAAATCAGCCAGAACATTTTCATCCAATCTCTAATCTGCCAGTATTGTAAAAAATCAGAGAAAGTGGTTCAAGTACAGCTTTCATGTCTTTTGGAAAAAAACATTTGTTTCATCCCAGACAGTCTGGCTACAGGACAGGTTTCAGTATAGAAACGGCTCTTACCACAGAAATTTCTTTGTATCTTGATACAGTGTTGTACTGCTGATCAGTCTTGATATGAGTGCAGGTTTTGACACAGTTGATCACCAGTTCTTATTGAACAGACTTTTTAATAATGGTTTATGGAATCAGCCGTTGAACTAGTTTAAATCTCTTTTAGATGATAGAACATATCGAGTAAATTGGAATTCTTTCACTTCTCAAAGAAGTCAATTATATTGTGGTGTTCCACAGGACTCTATACTATCTCCTATTTGTTAACCTTTACCTGACACCACTATAAACTTTAATTCAAGTCTCTGTTTTTCTAGTTATATCTATGCTGATGATATTCAGATTCTAGCCACATGAACAAAAATGTTAATCTACTATCTCCCATTATGGCAGGAAGTCCAATTCCAATTAGAGTCTATTCGTGCATTAGGGTCTGGCTAGATGTTTCTTTTCATGTAACCATGCTTGTTCAAAACTCTTATTATTTTTACAGTTTCTGCATCAAATTAAACCATATTTAACATCTTCAGATCTTAAAGACTCTGACACGCTCTTATTTTAAGTTGTATTGATTTTTGTAATGCTCTGTTATATGGACTTTCCTCCCATCAAATTGGATGCCTTCAACTAGTACAAAACACTGCATCAAAATTGTTTTTTGGTTTAATAAAAATAAAAGTATGATCATGTCACTCCTTTGATGCAGGATTTACATTGGCTTCCTATAACTTTACACATTCAATTTAAAATAGGATGTCTGACTTTTAAAGTTTTATGCTTGGGTGTTCCCTCATATCTCACCCACTTTATTATATCTCACCATTCTTCGCATCCACTCCGATCCTCACAGCAGGATATGATGGTTTTACCCTCGTCAAGAGATATCGGATTAGAAATGACCAGAGACCTTTTTCTGTCGATAAGCAGGCTTATTTAGTCATGCTGTCTAGGTGCCTGTGCTGTCTAGGTGCCTGTGCTGTCTAGGTCTAGGTGCCTGTGCTGTCTAGGTGCCTGTGCGGCGGCCTGTGCGGCTCTTCCCACATGTCTAGGTGCCTGTGCGGCTTCCCACATGTCTAGGTGCCTGTGCGGCTCTTCCCACATGTTGCTCTAGATTACCTTGGTTGCTTTTTTTTTTCCTGTATACCTCATGGCTGCACGGATGCGTCTCTCCTACTTTGTTCCTCATGAAATTTTACTTCACTTTTTTGAACCCCAAAAAGCACTTGTAAGTGCTGAAGAATGCGGAAAACCCCTGGCTTCAAATATTGCCAGAATGGCAAGATCATGTTGGTAACCGATGGCCATAACTACTGTTATCTTTGCCTCTGTCCCGAACGTAATCGGGCAAACTGCAGGGAGTGTAGCTGTATGTCCCCCGATCCCAGTGTCAAGAGGGCCACAAAGATCCAAAAATTGAGGGGAGAGTCATCAACGGACAGCTATGTCCCTTTGCCCTCGGATGTCCGTTCAAAGCACTCCTCCCCGGGACTGAAAACACAACATCCAGACCCGGTAAGGAGGTACTCTTCTATGGGATGACAGGCCCTTCCAAAAAGGGCAGCCAGATGGGCAAGATCCCCACAATGCTCTCATCGAAAAGGATTAGGTCAGGGAAGGAGAACCGCGATGCAATCATCCTCAGAGTCGTCGAAACATAAAGCGTCAGATAGCTTGACACACTATAAAGTGTCAGTGATGCACTCTAAAGCATCGGAGAAAATGATGCAGCTGAAGGATTCAGATCGCTCGACACGGGATAAAGCATCGACACACCCAAGACCGATGCATTTGAAGGAGTCAGAACATTCAATTCAACATAAAACATTGTCTATGTAGCATTAAACTGTTGTGTCTGCATACAAAGGCTTTGTAAAAGACAAAACATAGAAACATAGAAATGATGGCAGAAAAAGACCAATCTGCTCAACCAGTCCCCCCAGCAAGCTCCCACACTTATTTTACCATTCTTATCTGTTTCACCGACCACCAAGTTCAGGGCCCTTGTTGGTAACTGTTTGATTCAAATTTCCTGCCATCCCCTGCCATTCATGCAGAGAGTAATGTTGGAGTTGCATCAAAGGTGAGCATAAGGCTTAATGGTTATGGGTAGTAACAGCCGCATCAAGCAAGTTACCCCGATGCTTGTTTACCAAGACTGCACAGATCCATGCCTTGTTGGATGTTGTCTGAATGCAAATCCTCTTTTCCACATTTCCCCCTGCCGTTGAAGCAGGTATCAATGCTGTATATGCATTCAAAGTGAATTATCAGGCTTAATTGGTTTAGGGTAGTAACCGCCACAATAAGCAAGCTACCCCCACACTTATTTGTTTACCCAGACTGTGTAGTTCAGTCCTTGTTGGTTGTTGTCTGAATGCATATACTCTTTTCAACATTTTCCCTTGCCTTTGAAGCAGAGAACAATGTTGGAGTTGCATTAACCGTGTGTAGGCTTATTGAGTAAGGGTAGTAATCACCAGGTAGTAGCCTCCATTCCAGCAAGCCATCCCCAAGGCTCTTCTCTTTATTCCCATCATCTAGCCTTTATGGATCCACAGTTTTTATCCCATGCCTTTTTGAAATCCTTCACAGTTTTAGTCTTCACCACTTCCTTCGGAAGGGCATTCCAGGCATCCACCACCCTCTCCGTGAAGAAATACTTCCTGACATTGGTTCTGAGTCTTCCTCCCTGGAGTTTCAAATCGTGACCCCCTAGTTCTACTGATTTTTTTCCAACTTAAAAGGTTTTTGTTGACCATGGATCATTAAAACCTTTCAAGTATCTGAAAGTCTGTATCGTATCACCCCTGCTCCTCCTCTCCTCCAGCGTATACATATTTAGGTTCTTCAATCTCTCCTCAGAAGTCATTTTATGAAGACCATCCACCTTTTTGGTAGCCCTTCTCTGGACCGCCTCCATCCTGTCTCTGTCCTTTTGGAGATACGGTCTCCAGAACTGAACACAGTACTCCAGATGAGCCCTCACCAAGGCCTTGTACAAGGGGATCATCACTTCCTTTCTCTTATTAGATATTCCTCTCTTTATGCAGCCCAGCATTCTTCTGGCTTTAGCTATCGCCTTGTCGCATTGTTTTGGCGACTTCAGATTGTTAGACACTATCACCCCAAGGTCTCTCTCCTGCTCCGTGCAGATCAGCCTTTCCCCCCATATCAAATACATTTCTTTCGGATTTCCACACCCCATATGCATGACTCTGCACTTCTTGGCATTGAATCTCAGCTGCCATATCTTCGACCACTCTTCCAGCTTCTTTAAATCCCTTCTCATTCTCTCCATTCCTTCCGGCGTGTCCACTCTGTTGCAGACTCCTCCAAAAGAGTTGGAGGGTGCAACGCAACACAAGGTGTCAGGATGATCGTATGTACGTTGACTGTGAGTCAGAAGTGGTTGACTCATCCAGAAAAACCGCACTGATGCTCTAAGCAGCTCCTGCAGGGACCTTTGATGCATGCACCTATTGGACAGGAGGACCCAGAATCTCTCCATGACCAAAGAGATCTACCCTCAGAAAGGCACTCCTCAGCTTTACTGCTGATAGACAGCCTGCATCTCTCTGATCTGGAGAAAGAGGAGGGGTCACTAGTATGCATGGGATCACCCGCCTCTTCTGTGTCCTGTAAATCAGAGCAAGAGGTCCATTCTGGTCTTTCTACCAGGGCGCACAATCGGTACTGCTCCCCACTTTTACAGGAGCTGCTTCAGAAAAAGCCCAGATCTTCAATTCAAGAGCCATTATCTACCAAGCCTAGATGAGACTCAGACATTCTAAGGGCAGCACTGTCTCCACCTAGAAGTCTCAGTGGAACTCCTCTCGTAGCTTCTCGGAGGATGAGTGGGAGCAAGTGAAAAAGAAACGCCCTATGTCCCATACCTCCTCATCTGCTCAAGCTATGGATCAAATTTCATTCATATTGAAGAATTTCTTCGCAAACCTTCCTACTGAGCAACATTCACAACCTCTCCAGTCACTTAGCCCATCTGAAAGGGATCATTCTCCATTCAGGGAATATTCCCTATATCCAGATGAGGAGGATTAATTGCTACCTCCAGAAATACCATGTTTTTCCCCCCAGCTGGAAGATCAACCTCCTGGATTCTCCACCTACTTTGCCAGGAAGCTCCATAGGAATTCCCTCAGACTCGCCTGAAGAGCCCCCAGAATCCTCTTCCCCGCCAGAGGACCTAACTTATTCTAAGTTTGTTGAGAAGGTGGGCACACTTCTAAAATTAGAAACCTGCAAGATTCCTGATCCTAGAGCTGAGACACTGGGGATCTTGAAAATCTTAGAGGTGCCAACTGCCCTACAGTCTCACTCGCTGTTGGAATCTTTTATGGATAAGGCGTGGGAGTCCCCTCACTCTGAGATAATAGTTGCCAGAAATTTGGATCTCAAATTTAGAATGCGGAAGTCGGTATTTATTTATTTATTTACTTAAAACGTGTTTATTTCGCTTATAACAATAATGTGCTAGGCGGATTACAGTACGTAGTTACACAAACTAATTTAAATTCAATTTAAAACATTAATAAAATACAGATCATACACAATACAGGACAAACGGTTCATGCTTAATCTTGGTACAAGTTATCAGATGCCTATTGTTCAGCTCATAAGCCTGCCTAAATAAAACTGCCTTCAGCTGCTTTCTAAACATGAAGTTACAGTGTAGCATATTTAAAACTAGTTGGAGAAAATTCTTTTTCACTCAATGCACAATTAAACTCCGGAATTTGTTGCCAGGGGATGATGTTGGTGCAGCTGGGTTTAAAAAAGGTTTGAATAAATTCTTGGAGACATCCATTACCTGCCATTAATTATGTTGACTTAGAAAATAACCACTGCTATTATTAGCATCAGTAGCATGGGGGATATGCTTAGTTTTTGGGTACTTGCCAGGTACTTGTATCCAGGATTGGCCACTGTTGGAAACAGGATGCTGGGCTTGATGGACACTTGGTCTGACCCAGTATAGCAATTTCTATGTAAATAGACATTATTAACTACATGAAAAACGGAGGGCAACGAATTCCACAAAATTGGCCCAGAGGCAAAAAATGATCTAGACCAAGTTTGTCAACTGTGCTGTTTTAACTGTAGGAATTAAAAGCAAATTTTTATCAGTCATCAAATCCGTTATGGAACAGTAAAAAAAAAAAAAAAAATCTAGACTACACTTAAATACGCCACTTGGACGAGACAAGATCCTGGATGATTTTGGGCACAAAGTGTTCCAGGATCCATGCTAAATTATCTAATCTAGCAGCACCAATTTTACATAATGCAGTATCTATATGAATGTCTGCAGGCCTTAAAAACTTTATTACAGATAGGTGTTGGAGATAATTGCATGACCCAGCCCTTAGTTGACCTAGAAGAGGATTTTCGGCATTTGCTATGGGCAGTTTATGAAGCCTTTAATACTTCCTCTTGAACCTCGGCAGCTTCAATCACAGCAAGAAGTATTGCATGGTTACATTCTAGTGCAATTCATGAAGATGTTCATGATAAACTGGCTTACTTGCCTTGCAAGGGGGACAACCTCTTTGGTGAGAAATTGAGGGAAAATCAAAGGAGACCTTTCACTTCATACCAAACTTACAGAACTCCTACATATCTACCGCTGAGGCCTCAGTATCAACCATCTCAGCAAAGAGGCAGGAAAAGAGGGCAAAGACCACAGAAAACAGCAACCACCCCAAAAACTGTAACAACGTTTTTGAGCAGTGCTCGACCACAGTCATCACATATCGGGGGCAGACTAACCTTTTTCTCCAAGGCATGGTTTACAATCACATTAGATCAATGGGTTCTCAAGATCATATTTCAGGGTTGGATTTAGAGTATCTTCCCCTAATGCCTCATCTAGTGGGGCCCGTGAAGGACCCTTCCCAGATTCCCTTGTTGCAGCAGAAAGCTCAGATCATTCTCCAGCAATGAGCCATCTGCATCCTGCTGCATTCTCTTTTTAACAAGGGATATTGCTCCCAATACGTAATTCCGAAAAAGTCGGGAAGTCTTTGCCCTATCTTGGACCTCCATTCTCTCAACAGATGCATAAAGAGGCAAAAATTCAAGATGACTTCGCTGAAATCAATTCTTCCATTTCTGCAACACGAAGATTGGATGTTTCCCTGGAGTTGAAGGATGTTATTATCACATACCCATCCACACTTCATATTGGTGCTACCTTTGCTTTCAGGTGGGCCAACATTATTTACCAATACAAGGTTCTTCCCTTCAGAATCTCCTCTTCCTGAGAGTTTTCACAATATGTCTGGCTGTGGCTGTGACTCATCTGCGGAAATGGGATTTGAGTATTCCTCTTCCTGGACGATTGACTCATAATCGCTCTGAGTCAAGAGACTCTGACAGCATCTAATCAAAACAATCTCCTGTCTAGAAAATCTGTGATTTCTCATAAACTATGGGAAGTCACATCTCGACCCTTGCCAAATTCTTCAGTTCATTAGAGCTAGGATCCATACACCCCTCTGCAGAGCATACTTTATCCCAGGACAAGCAGGATGCTAGTCCTTACATATGGGTGACATCATTGATGGAGCCCTATTGCGGAAAACTTTGTCAAAGTTTCTAGAAACTTTTGACTGGCACTCTGAGCATGCCCAGCATACCATGATATTCTCAGCCACAGGGGTCTCCCTTCAGTCTTCGTTTTTACGCGCTGCTGTTGGCATCGCAGAGCAGGAGCCTGTGTGAGTTTTTCTTACAGTTAGTCTGACTAAAAATCAGATTTAAAAACCATTTATTCTCTCCCATACCGGGATCTCTCGGGTTACCACCGGCTGGTGAGTAAATCTTAGTCTCTTTTTTACTCTTTGAGTAAAATTTTTTCCTCTCACGTTTTCTTTCATTTTCATCAATGGCTGTCGACAAAAAAAATATGGCTACAGAATTTAAAAAATGTCCCAACTGTAATCGGGCAGTGTCCATTACAGATCCATACCGCGAGTGTGTCCTTTGTTTAGGAGAAACACACGTTGTAACAACCTGTCCCAAGTGTTCAGAAATGACCGTGAAGGGAAGAAAGGCCCGCCAAGAAAAGATGGAGCATTTATTCCATCTACAGTTTCTGCCATCCCCTTCCACATCGACTCAGTCGTCTCCGGCTGGAGTCTCCAAACGTATAATTTTGAAAAAATGTCATCCGGAAGGGTCGGGGGATCATTCATAACAGATAGCATCAACGAAGTCAGCGACCGAACACCGTCCAAAGCATCACCATCGGCACCGACACCCATTGATACCAGAGGCGCTTCTCTCTCCAGAGGAATTGACCGCGAAGAAGCCTAGAATCTAGGAAACACCGGAACCTTTGACGCCGAGGCCTTCATCCCATGTCGAAGCACCAATTGTCGAACCTCCACAGGGCCCTGTGGAAGGACCATAGACACCACCACGTGTAGCTGCTCTGCCTGCACCAGCTATCATGGAGGAATTGTCTGATTTCATCCATCAAGCGGTGCTCCAAGCCTTGAAGGATCAACAGATGTTGATGCCGGTGCCTGCACCGATCCCGCCGACGCTGGTGCCTGCACCGATGCCGGTACCACAGCCAAAGTCTATACCGAGGTGACCATTGATGCCGATTTCATCGCTGATGCCCGACCCATTACCATCGATGCCGATGTCACCTGGGGCTCCAGGACATCCGGAATTTGCACTGTACCAGCTTATAATGAAAAGATTTGATGAAATAGTTTGTGCTATTCCATCAACTCCATCCAAGCCACGAGAAGAAGTCCCTGGACGGATACCTTTGGATGATCCACAGCCAGGTCCTTCAGGACTTTCTCGTCCACCAAGTTCTTCTCCAACATCTCCACATCAGGTCGATCCATATGATACCTGGGACGACAGGCATACAGACACTTCTTCTGAAGGATTTATGTCTGATCCTTCCCCTCCAGAAGAACAAAAGAAATCTCCACCGGATGATTTATCCTTCAGAAATTTTGTTCAGGATATGGCGGACACCATACCGTTTTCTCTGGTAGCTGAAGAGGATGCTAGACAGCAAACACTGGAGGTCCTCCAATTCGTGGATCCTCCAAAACAAGTCTTGGCTATACCTGTCCATGAAGTCCTCCTAGACTTACAGCATGGACTCTGGGAGCACCCATGCTCAGTACCAGCTATCAATAAAAGAGTGGACACTACTTATTTGGTATAGTCTGTCCCCGGCTACCAGAAAGCACAACTTCCACACCAATCAGTTGTTGTGGAATCTGCACAAAAGAAATCAAAACGGATAAGGCCTCATTCCTCCACTCCTTCAGGAAAGGATCATCGATTCTTGGATTATCTAGGCAGAAAAATTTATCAAGGAGCCATGCTAAACACAAGAATTGCATCATATCAGTTATACATGATGCAATATCAGAGAAACCTGTGGAAACAGATGCAAGAATTTTCAAATTTGTTACCACAGCAATATCAAGAAGCAGCCCAAGTAATCATACACAAAGTACTTGAAGCTGGCAAGCACGGAATCCGGGCTGCTTATGATAATTTTGAAATGGCCTCCAGAGTAGCGTCCTCTGGTATAAGTGCACATCGTTGGGCATGGCTTAAGGCCTCGGACCTCAGACCTGAGAACCAGGAAAAATTGGTTGATTTACCATGTGTGGGTGACAACCTTTTTGGCTCTAATTTTACAGGATGCTGTAGTACAATTAAAAGAATACACAGAAACCCTGCGACAACTGTCGTCAGTTCCACAGGATTCTGCCACTCTATCATCTCACCAACCTCCAAGGAAGGAATCTCAACGACCCTTCTATAGACAAAGGCGTTACTACCCTCCAGCATCAAGAGGCAAATCTTCTAGGCCGCAGCAAAGATCTCAGCCCAGGCAACCTAGAGCTGCTAGGACTCAATCTCCGCCGCAGACGGGACCGGCCATCACCAGAGACCAAAGCATTCTATACAACCCTCAACCACATCTACCGGTAGGAGGCAGAGTATCCTCATTCTACAACCATTGGGTACAAATAACAGACCAATGGGTACTCGCAATAATATCGCAAGGATACCAACTCAATTTTGTCTCAATTCCAAGAGATTCTCCTCCAAAACATTTTCCATTAAGCGAAAATCACATAATCCATCTACAAGTAGAATTATCCATCCTTCTGAGAGCCAGGGCTGTAGAGCCGGTGCCATGGACTCAGCAGGGCAGAGGATTCTATTCCCGTTATTTCCTCATTCCAAAGAAAACCGGAGGCCTACGTCCGATCCTCGACCTCAGAAATCTCAATAAATTTCTGAAGAAAGAAAAGTTCAGGATGGTTTCTCTAGGCACCATGCTTCCACTTCTTCAAACAGGAGATTGGCTTTGTTTTCTGGATCTTCAAGACGCTTACGCTCACATTCCAATATTCCCTCCTCATCGCAAGTACCTGCGCTTCATGGTGGGTCATCAACATTTCCAGTACAGAGTACTACCATTCGGACTGGCATCAGCTCCCATAGTGTTCACAAAATGCCTGGCAGTAATAGCAGCACACTTGCACAAGGAAAGTGATCATGTCTTCCCTTATCTGGACGACTGGCTCATCAGAATTCAATCTCAACAAGGAGCTCTGGCTTCCCTCAGTCGAACAATTACTCTACTTCACTCCATGGGATTTCTCATCAATTATCAAAAGTCCCATCTCAATCCGTCTCACCTGCTTCAATTCATAGGAGCAGAATTGAACACCATACTTTCAAAAGCTTTTCTACCCGAGGATCGGGCAGACACATTTTCCCTATTGGCAAACTCGCTACACTCAAAGAAACAAGCAACAGTTCATCACTTTCTAACTTTACTAGGCCACATGGCCTCCACAGTTTATGTCACTCCTATGGCAAGGCTAGCCATGAGGGTAACCCAATGGACTTTAAGAGCACAATGGATCCAAGCCACTCAGCCACTGTCCTCTCCAATTCAAGTGACCCACCAATTAAGGTCATCTCTACTATGGTGGGTGAACAAGGACTACTTGCGCAAGGGCCTGCCCTTCCAACAACCAGTCCCACAGATAATTTTAACTACAGATGCATCCACCTTAGGTTGGGGAGCTCACATAGACAATCTCCAAACCCAGGGTACATGGACAAAACTCGAAGCAACATTTCAAATCAATTTCCTGGAACTTTGAGCTATATGTTATGTGCTGCATGAGTTCAAGGACTGTTTTTCACACAAGACTGTTCTGATCCAAATGGACAACACAGTGGCCATGTGGTACATCAACAAACAGGGAGGTATGGGCTCGTATCTCCTTTGTCAAGAAGCCGCTCAGATTTGGGACTGGGCCCTAACACACTCAATGTTTCTCCGGGCCACTTATCCAGTGGGCATCCACAATGTAGTGGCAGATCGTCTCAGTCATCAGTTCTAACCACACGAGTGGTCCCTGGATCGCTTAGTAGCGACCAGGATATTTCAACGTTGGGGGCAACCAACAATAGACCTCTTTGCATCACACCTGAATTACAAAGTGGACAAGTTCTGCGCTCTGCACAGACAGAGACACCAGCCAGCCAAGAATGCCTTTGCTCACTCAGGCCTTCTATACGCGTATCCTCCGATATCGCTCATAACCAAAACTTTAGTGAAGCTACAACAGGACAAAGGGTCCATGATACTCATAGCCTCATATTGGCCTCGACAAATATGGTTTCCCACACTTCTAGACCTATCGAGCAGAGAATCAATTCGCCTGGGTGTAGCTCCCACTCTCATAACTCAGGATCAGGGTCGGTTGTGCCATCCCAACCTTCAGTCCCTATCCCTGACAGCATGGATGTTGAAATCTTGATCAATCTTTCAACCAATGTCTCTCAAGTGGTTATAGCTTCACGTAAACCTTCAACACAGAAGAACTATTCTTCGAAGTGGAAAAGGTTTACCTTGTGGTGCACAGCAAAGAAAATTGACCCTTTCTCCTGTCCCACAACTTCTCTACTAGACTATTTATGCCATCTTTCAGATTCTGGTCTCCAGACATCATCTGTAAGAGTACATTTAAGTGCAATCTCAGCTTACCATAACAAGATGGGAGATGCACCAATATCCATACAACCTCTTGTCAGTAGATTTATGAGAGGTTTAATTCACCTTAAACCACCAATTCGGCCACCTGTCACAGAATGGGACCTGAATTTGGTCTTAACGAGACTCATGCGTTCTCCTTTTGAACCCATGAATTCCTATGATCTTAAATTTCTCACATGGAAGACTATCTTCCTTATAGCCATTACATAGGCTAGACGGGTTAGTGAGTTTACAAGCACTTGTCACATACTCACCCTATATAAAATTCCTACATGACAAAGTGGTTCTCCTCCAAAATTCCTTCCCAAAGTAGTTACGGAATTCCACTTGAACCAATCCATAGTTTCGCCCACATTCTTTCCAAGACCTCATTCTCACCAAGGAAAATGGGCCTTACATACCTTGGACTGTAAGCGTGCACTAGCATTTTACTTAGACTGCACTGCAGTCCACAGAAAATCCACTCAACTCTTTGTATCTTATGATCCAAACTAGGGACGCGCTAGTGTCCCTAGCGCCTCATTTTACTGCGGGCCCTCATTTAAATACTTGATCGCGTGCTCAGGAGAGTGGCCTTGGCAAGCGTTGGGAGAACGAGCGCTCGCCTCGGAGCGCCAGCTCTCCCGCGGGATTTACTGTATTGGCCCGTAAGTAAGCTTCAAACACTAATGAACTATTCCCCATACTTGCAATTCCACCATGACAGTTTTACTGCATACGCACCCAAGAAACAACAAGGAAGGCAATCTATATACGCCGTGAGGGTGAACAATGTAGAATAGATGCCAGATGTCCAATCAAATTGTTTTATTCAAGTGGAGACGAAATACTATGAACAAGCCTCACTCTGGCTGAGTTTCGCCCCTTACAATTAGGGCTGCCTCAGGGGCTGTATGCGAGTGGAGCTCATTAAATTCAGTAATATTGTTACGGTGAGCGATTAATCTGAAATTGCATTTTATTGGTGCGCATCTGTGCACAGGTCCACAGCCCGCAGGATGACTGGACTGGTGATATAGTGTTGAAGAAAGCTCCAAAAACAAGCATCTGAGTTGATACGGGTCTGGGTTCAGTCTCCACATAGATCAGTCGGGCTTGTTCATAGTATTTCGTGTCCACTTGAATAAAGCGATTTGATTGGTCATCTGGCATCTGTTCTACTTTGTTCACCCTTACTGCATACGCATCCATCCTTCTTACTGAAGCTTGTCTTGGCATTCCAATTGAATTAGTCCATTTATCTACCCATGTTTTTTCCAAAACCTCATGGAAATGAGAGAGAGAGAAGACTTCACTATTTAGATTGCAAGAAAGCCTTGGCCTACTACAAGAAAAGAACTCATACAATTTGTCGAACTTCTCAATTGTTTGTATCTTTCAGCCCGAATGTGCTGGGTAAAGTAGTACCTAAAAGAACATTGACAAATTGGATAACGCAATGTATACAGTTCTGCTATGCATCCCATTCAGATAAGCTATGCAATCCTGTCAAAGCACATCGTTAAGTTAATGGCTGCTTCAATAGCGCACCAACATAATGTTTCAATTCAAGATATCTGTAAAGCAGCAACATGGTCATTGATTTATACTTTCTCGTCCCACTACTGACGGCGCCCTGGGATCAGCATTGTTACATCATATTGCTAAAAAATGGAAGCCTGTCCACATAGAGAACAGGTTGCAAAAAAAACCCCAAAAAACCACAAACATACACAAAGATAAAATACAATCAAAATCCTGATCACTGTGGTTCATATTTAAGCCAACCCTCAGCTTTGGACTCCCAGACAGCATGACTAAATAAGCCTGCTTATCAACGGAAAAAACAAGTTTGATTACAGTAAATGGTGTTTTCCCTAGGTAGCAGTTGATTTAGCCATGCAAACCCATCCTCCTCCCTGGGCAGCCATCTACTCGTTCCACAAGAAGTAGCTTAATTATCAAGTGAGGTAATTTTCAGAGCAACGCACAGGAAGAGCCATGCAGGCACATTATCCAAAGCTCTGCAAGCTTTGAGAGACAGCTCTGCCCTGCAACACCTGGATGAAGTCACTCAGATAGCATGTCTAAATCATTTTGCTATCTAAGGAAAATACAGTTTATGGTAAGCAAACTTGCTTTTTCTTACTTACACCTAGCCTATGGAATTCTCTACCATTGGCTATTTGACTAGAGAAAGATTACCTCAAGTTTAGGAAAACCTTGAAGACTTTCCTCTTTTTTTTTACGGCCTATAACAATTGTTAGTTTATGTTTCATGAATAATTTCTCTGCTTAGGACTTGTTTTTTTGTTGTTTTGTTATTTTATATTTACTCATTTTTATTTATGATTAATTTTATTATTGTTTATAATGTTTTTGATTGCAGTTTTAAGAATTATCTGTGATTTTATTTAAAATGTATGTTTGCTTTGATTTTCTTTTGTACAATATTGTGATCGATTAAAGAAATAATTTAATGCTAAAAAAAATGCAGAGCAATGCAGGAAGATGTGGAAAACATGAGGAGGGGAACTAGCAAAGCTCGAGGAATAGTCTAAGATCTAACAGCTAAGATTTAAAACAAAAAACTGCATAGGAATGCATTTAGGATGCAAAAACCTAAGGGAAAGATATAGTATAAGCACAAAGGAAGAACGACATCTAGGAGTAATTGTATCTGATCATCTTAAGATGGCCAAGCAGGTGGATAAAAACAACTGTAAAAGCTAGAAGGATGCTTGGCTGCATAGGGAGAGGAATGGTAAGCAGAAAAAGGGAGGAGATATTGCCCCTGTAGAGGGCCCTGGTGAGACTTCACTTGGAATACTGTGTACAATTCTGGAGACTGCACCTTCAAACGGATATAAACCGGAGAGTGTCTGTCTAGAGGATAGCTACTAAAATGGTCAATGGTCTTTGCTCTAAAAACATGGGGATATGTTCTAAATCATATGGGGATAGACTTGGATATAAACGTGTATATGAAAGGCAAGATAGGGGAGATATGATAGAGTCAAATATCTCAAGGGTTTCCATACAGCAGAAAAGCTCTAGAATAAAGGATCACGAGTTGAGATTGAAAGGAAGTAGACTCAGAATTTATCTTAGGAACTATTGCGTGGAACAGCCTGCCAGTGGAGGTGATAAATACAGGGGATCTCTAAGGAAGTGATGTGAATTATAATGTTAAATTAATTGGATGGATGGACAGAATAGATGGACCATACAGTCTCTTTCTGCCACCATGTTTCTATGTTCTGTTTAGCTGAATTTGGGAAAACTGTGGTTCTAAGGCTGTCTGTTCTCAACACCGGTTTTTGGGTTTTTTTTGTTATTTTAAATAGCCAGCTCTGCCAAAATGGGACCTGAGGCCCTGGAGCCTTCTTTATCCCAGGACAAGCAGGATGATAGTCCTCACATATGGGTGACATCACTGGGTGGAGCCCTATCACGGAAAACTTTCTGTCAAAGTTTCTAAACTTTTGACTGGCACACTGATCCCACTGAGCATACCCAGCATGCCATTATCCCTCGAGCCACAGGGGTCTCCCTTCAGTCTTCTTTTTTCCGTGCTTTAGTTTGCCTCGCGGTTAAGGAGCCCTGTGCGTTTTCACACAACTTTTCCTCATGGAAAAACTAATATTTTTTCTCAGAAAAATCCACTCATTGGGGTCTCCCAGTCTCAGATCAGTTTTTCCCTTGATCGGTGACTAAACCAATATTTGCGGTCGATACCATTCCTTAATTTCATCGGAGACCGCAGGCCGTTGACTTCTGTCCGGTCTTTCACAATGGCAACCAGCTTCAAAAAATGCCCTAATTGCCCCCGTACAATGTCCATCACCGATCCCCATATCGAGTGTGTTTTGTGCCTCGGCCCCGGACACAATGTTTCATCATGTCCCCAATGCGCCAAGATGACTTCCAAAGGTAGATGGTCCCGTCTAGATAAAATGGAGTACCTTTTCAATATACAGCTCATTCCATATCATCGACGCAGTCGTCACCGGCAGGAGTTACAAAAAAGGTAATCCTAAAGACCCGCTGGGTACATGGGGGTAGTGGGGACCCACTATCCCCAACTCTATCTAAGGCGTCTACAAAATCAGCATCGGTGCTCAAGAAAAAAAAGCACCGTGAGAAGCACAGTCATCGACAACGACGGGAACCATCCGGTGCCGATTCCGATCCGGGAATGGGTTCCATAGCTGTTGACCCACCCGCTAAGAAGCCTAGGATTTATTTATTTATTTAAAGGCTTTTTTTATACCGATATTAGTGGTTACATCATATCAGTTTACATCAAACTGAAGGTAGAAAATACATAAAACAGGGAAGGGGAGGGGGCTGCAGTAAACAAAAATAGAGTAAGAGTTAAAAGAAAAGAGGAGCGGGAGTTCTAACTGGAGAGAAAATAACATGTTAACTTATTAACATAACAATTAATAACTTAGAAGCATAATGATGTAGCAATGGATTTAGGGCGCAGGGGACCTAATCTGGGTATGCATGTTTGAAGAGCCAGGTCTTTAGCTTTTTCTTGAATTTGATGGTGCAAGGCTCGAGGCAGAGATCCTTGGGTAGTGAGTTCCAGCAGGTGGGGCCTGCAGTGGAGAGGGCTCGATCCCTCATGGAGGTGACGTGTGCATTCTTGAGGGATGGGATGTGGAGGGTACCTTTAAGGGTTTCTCTGGTGGGGCAGTTGGAGGGGATGAAACGGAGAGGCTTGTCGAGCCAGTTGGAGTTGTGGTTGTAGATGGATTTGTGTATAATGGTAAGGGTTTTGTAGAGGATGCGTGAGGGGATCGGGAGCCAATGGAGGTCTTTGAGGGGGGTTATGTGGTTGGATTTGCGGGTATTTTGTGAGGGTTCTAGCAACACCTTTCTGCAGCATTTGAAGCGGTTTTATGGTGGAGTAGGGGAGGCCTAGAAGTAGGGAGTTGCAGTAGTCCGTTTTAGATGTGAGGGTCACCTGTATGACAGTACAGAAATCGTGGGTATGGCGTAAGGGTTTGAGTTTTTTCATACCGTTGAGCTTATAGAAGCTTTCCTTTAGGACAGTATTGATGTGTTTTTTCAAGTTCAGTTGCTGGTCAATCAGGACACCAAGATCTCGTACAAAGGGCTGTGAGGAGATAGAACTGTATGCCGGGTCGCTTGAGAGGAAAGGCTTGGGAATTTTGTGGTTGGATATGAAAAGCAGTTGTGTCTTAGTGGTATTAAGGGCGAGGTGGAGATTTGTGAGTAGGGTGTTTATGGAAGCAAGACATTTCTCCTAGAATTTTAGTGATTCGGAGATAGATTTTTGTATAGGTATGATGATTTGAACATTGTCAGCGTAAATGTAAAATTTGAGGCCGAGGTCAGATAGGAGCTGGCAGAGAGGAATGAGGTATATATTGAATAGGGTGGAGGAGAGAGAGGAGCCTTGAGGAACTCCTTGGGTGAGGCAGAAATGTGTAGATTCAGAATTGCCTATTTTGACAGAGAATTGTCTATTGGCCAGGTAGGATTTAAACCAAAGGTGGGCAGAGCCTGAAATGCCAATGTCAGATAGGCGGGAGAGGAGAAGGTTGTGGCTTATTGTATCAAACGCTGAGGAGATGTCGAGGAGGGCAAGAATGTAACAGTGACCTTGATCTAGGCCTTTGAGGAGGGAGTCAGTGAGGGTGAGTAAGAGGGTTTCCGTGTTGAAGTACTTACGAAAAGCAAATTGTGAGGGGTGAAGAATGTTGTTGCTGTGTAGGTAATCCATGAGTTGGAAGTTGACCACCTTTTCCATGATTTTAGCAATAAAAGGAAGGTTGGAAATGGGACGGTAATTGGCTGGATCATTGGGGTCAAGTGAAGGTTTTTTGAGAAGGGGTTTGGCAACTGCATGCTTAAGGGTGTCTGGGACTGTGCCAAGGGAAAGGGAGCAATTGATGTCCGCTAGGGGTTTGACGATAGTATTAGGAATGGTTAGGAGTGCTTTGGTGGGGATGGTGTCAGTGGGGTGGGATGCTGGTTTGATTTTTTTTGAGAATAGATTCAATTTCCTTGGAAGAGGTAAGGTCGAGGGAGTCAAGGTTAGCATTCGCAATGATTGGGGGGGGGGGGTCATGTGAGGTGACAGGGAATCTGAGGAGGATGTTCGCTATTTTGTTGTGAAGAAGAGGGCAAGTTCTTCACTTTTACTATTGGCTTTGTTGTCAGAGATGGAGGGTGGAGAAGACTTAGTGAGATCTGCAACATAGGAGAATAGGGCTTTGGGGTTGTACTTGTATTCATGTATTTTGGATGCATTGTAGTTGCGTTTGTTCTTAAGTGTGGAGAGTCTGTAGGAGTGCAGGGCAGATTTGTAAATAGAGGCTTGTTGCGGAGTGGGGTTTTTGCACCAGATTCTCTCTTTCCATCTGAGGTTATTTTTCATTCTTTTCAATTCAGGGGTGTACCATAGTTTTTTATTTTTTTTTGTGCTGGGTGTAGGTCTCGGCTAGTTAGTGGGCAAAATTCATTTGCAATGTCATGGGTGAGGTTTTTGCATGAGGCGAGTGCAGCTTCAGGGGTGGTGCAGTCTAGTTGGGTAAGAGAGTTGGAGAATGTGGAGATTAGATCCTCGGTGGAGCAGGGTTTTCTGAAGACGATGGTGTTGCTATGAGGAGGATTGAATGTGATGGGGGCATTTATAGAGAGGAGAGCATTGATAGGAGAGTGATCTGACCAGGGTACCAGCGTGCATGAGGGAGTGTTGGGTGAGTGGATGCAGGAGTTAATGAATATAAGGTCTAGAGTGTGCCCTGCTTTAGGAGTGGGGGAAGAGATGAGCTGTCTAAAGCCGATGGCCTGGAGTTAGTTAAGAATAGTTTCACAGGATGCGGACAGGGGGGTGGAGTCTACATGGAGATTGAAGTCTCCTAGTATGATGGCTGGGATTTCAATGTTAATGTTGTCAGATATGAATTCTATAAGTGGGGATGAGTTGTGATCTAGAAGGCCGGGGGGGGGGGGGGGGGGTGTAAACAAGGCAGATTTGAAGTTCAGGGGATTTGAACAGGCCAATTTCAAATCTGGGAGGGGAGTCAATGTTCAGTGGTCTGAGTTTGAGGTGCTTTTTAACTGCTAGGAGGAGGCCTCCACCTCTCTTTTTTTTAGGTCTAGGGATGGGGAATATATCATAAGAGAGCGTGGGGAGCTGATTTAGGAGGACAGTGTCAGAATCCTTGAGCCAGGTTTGTGCGACAGTGCAAATTTCAGGCTTGCAGTCTAGCAGTAGATAGTTAAGGATAGGGTTTTTTTGGAGAGAGATTGAGCATTGAAAAGAACTATGGAGAGGGTTGTGAGTCCCTAGTAGCTGTGTCAGGGGGGAGATAAGGATGGGAAGGAGGGATTTGCACTGTGCTGGTGGGGTGGTAAAAGGGGGGAGGGAGAGTCTGTGGGAAGGGTAGTGAATACGGGGGATAGGGTAGGTTGTCGTTTTAGGGCCAGGGAGGGGGGGGGGACATGGCTAATGGCAGAGAGCAGAAATTGACAGCAAGGGGGAGGGACTGGAGGAGGGGTACAGTATATTAGAGAATGTTATATCAATAGAAATACAGTTTACAATTGTTACAGTAGTACGATGAATAGTTCGCTTCCTGTGTTAACTGGTCGTCCGTCCGTCCCCCCCCCCCCCCCCTTGTTTATTGTAAACCGGTACGTGTGTTTAAAAAAGGATTGGATAAGTTCTTGGAGGAGAAGTCCATTACCTGCTATTAAGTTCACTTAGAGAATAGCCACTGCCATTAGCAATGGTTACATGGAATAGACTTAGTTTTTGGGTACTTGCCAGGTTCTTATAGCCTGGATTGGCCACTGTTGGAAAACAGGATGCTGGGCTTGATGGACCCTTGGTCTGACCCAGTATGGCATTTTCTTATGTTCTTATGACCTTGTCTTGAGCATCGGTATATTAAAAGAACTTAAATAAATTAAATAAATAAATAGTAATACAGTGGTGGTGCTGTACTCCAATGAGCAATACTTAGAGGGGGTTATCGTCAATAGTGCGCGGGCACCAGTATCAGCACGCTCTGTGAGACAGTTGGAGGGTGAGCTGTATTTAGTGTCAGTATTTAGCCAGTGTGGATGTATGAGTCAGGATTCCAGGGGGATGGAGATGGGCAGACTTAAAGCTGATAAGGGTTGGGGGGGGGGGGGGTAGATAGGCTGGGAGTGTGCTCAGAGGGAGCACGAAGGGACGCAGAAAGGGGCAGGCCACTTTGTCGCGCGCCAACCTAGGGTCACAGCCTTACTTTTGAGGCGAAGGTAGGTCGCCTTGATGATGTCACCAGCAGGACGGTCCTCAGATGGAGGGTGGCGCGGCCTGGCTCAGGATTGTTGCGTCGACGGCGTGCTCCTGACCCCGATGGGTTTCACGCCGATTGCGGGGAGCAGAGGCGGTTCTGGACGGCTGGGGGGCCTGCTGGATCGGAGGGCCAGCGCGAAAGGGAGCTCTGGCGGTCGCGGCCTTACTTTTGAGGCGAAGATAGTTCACCTTGATGATGTCACCAACAGGGTGGTCCTCGGGTGGAGGACAGCGCGGCCTGGCTTGGGATCGTTGCGGCGGCTCTTGGCGTCGACTGTGTCGACGGATTGAGGATTCATCGGCACCATTGATGCCAGAACCGAGGCAATCCCCACCGATATCAGTGCCGGTTACTGAGCCCCCACAGGGACCTGTGGTGCAGCCAGCATTGCCTCCTCTGCCACCCCCTATAGCTGCTTTGTTCGCATCAGCTATCAGGGAGGAACTGGATGGATTTATGCGCCAGGCAGCAGTCGATGCCCTCCGTGACCTCCATCCACCAGTGCCGGTGTCCATACCTCCACTGGCGCCGGAGACATCGATGCTTCAACTACTACTGTCCCGGCTCGATACCTTGATCGGTGCCCTGCCGACTCAACCGGTGCCATCGAGGACGAAGACACCAATTAAGCACCCGAATCAATCGATTCTGGTTTCAGACTCTTCGGATGCTGATTCCACAGACTCTGACCATCGACTCCTCAGCCGATGCCAGGGCCGTTGGGGCTATCGGGATTGAGCCTCCCGATCCCATCAATGCTGATCCCAATGCCATCGATGCCAGGAAAGAAAAAACAGAAATCATCGATCGATCCATCGAAGACTAAGTCACCATTGATGCCATTCTCCTTCCTCCTTCCAGTCCACGCTCACATACTTTATCAGACACCTGGGAGGATGCGGACTCCGGTTCCTCTTCTGAGGATATCTTGTCTGAACCCTCACCACCGGAAGAAAGGAGAAAATCTCCTTCTGAGGATCTCTCCTTCTCTAACTTTGTGAAGGAGATGTCAGAAACAATTCCTTTTCAGCTGCCAGGATGTCAGGATACCAGACATAAGACTTTAGAAGTCCTACAGTTTGTAGAAGCGCCTAAAGAGATTGTTGTCATACCAGTGCATGAGGTCCTGGTTGATCTCCAACGCCGCCTTTGGGAGCATCCATGCACAGTGCCACCTGTAAATAAGAGAACAGATGCCACCTATTTAGTGCAACACATCCCTGGGTTTCAGAAGTCTCAACTCCCACACCAGTCTGTCGTGGTAGAGTCTGCGCAGAAGAGATCAAAAAGGATTAAACCACACTCTTCTACACCTCCTGGAAAGGAACAGAAATTCTTAGACACCTTAGGTCGTAAAATGTTCCATGGTTCCCTATTACTATCCCGGATTGCGTCGTACCATTTATATGGACAAGACCGAATGTATTCTACTTGAAAGAAAAAGCCAACTAAACCACATCTGGGGAACACAATTCAAATAAACAATTCCATAATCAAACTAAGTGAAAACGTAAAAGATCTTGGCATATGGCTCGACCCCGAATTGAGCTTCAAAAAACACATAGCCATGAAAACCAAAGAAGTCTTCCACAAGCTTTTAACCCTTAAACTAAAACCACTGCTAGACCAACCAGAATTCAGAACCATCCTTAAATCCCTAATACTCACAAGTCTTGACTACTGCAACTCACTGCTACTAGGACTACCCAAATCAACCACATGCCCATTGCAAATATTATCCCAGGACAAGCAGGATGCTAGTCCTCACATATGGGTGACGTCACTGAACGGAGCCCAGGCGGGAAAACTTTCTGTCAAAGTTTCTAGAAACTTTTGACTGGCCCCAGTGAGGCCACTGAGCATGCCCAGCATGCCATGATATTCTCTGCCACAGGTGTCTCTCTTCAGTCTTCGTTTTTTCCGCGCTGCAGCCAGCATCGCGGAACCGGAGCCGTTGAGTTTTTCTCAACTTCTTGTGACTTTTTAGTCTTAAAAAAAAAAAAAAAGTGATATATTCTCTCATAAAATCTCTCGGGGTCTCTCCTTACCGGCCGGTAAGTAACCCAGTCTTGATTTATTTTTCGAGAGTAGAAAAAATTTACCTCAGTCGAATCAACGGCCGTCATTCGATAAAAATGTCCACAGGATTTAAAAAATGTCCTGTTTGTGCTAGGAAAATGTCACTCACAGACCCGCACACCGAATGTGTGATGTGTCTGGGTGATAAACATGACGTACAAAATTGTCTGCAATGTGCAGAAATGACGCCGAAATCGAGGAAAACCAGGCTCGAAAAGATGGAACATTTATTCAGCCTGCAACTTATACCTTCCCCGTCGCAGTCGTCGAGGTCGTCTCCGGCTGGAGCGACTAAGCGAGTGATTCTTAAAAAACCTCGCCCGGGACCGTCGGGGGATCATTCCTCACCTTCCTCGTCTTCGACGTCGACAAAGTCCTCCGAAAAATCGAAGTCAAAACATTGACATCGACACAGAAGCCCCTCGTTGTCTGACTCTGCTTCCCAGCAATCCTCGACAGCGAAGCGGCCTAGAACACAGGACACGTCGGAGTCTGCAATGCCTCGGCCTACCTCGACTCCATTGATGACGCCAGATCCCATACAAACAACTTGTCAGGAACTGGTACCTCAGCCTGCGCCACCGCCCTCAACCGCTCTGCTTCCAACGGTTGTGCGGCCGGAATTGTCCGATTTTATCCGACAAGCGATTTCTCAGGCTTTCAAGGAACAATTTACAATGCCGACTTCATTGTCGATGCCGATGATTTCCACATCGATGCCGGCAAATTTGCCGATGCCGGTGGGCACACCGATGCCGGGGCCATTTTTGACCCTGACGGCACACAGGGACTCGACGTCGACACCGAAGATCATCACGTCATCGACGTCCATATACGCACAGCTTCCAGCGATTTCTTCGATACCCTTACCTTCCATGATACCACCGTCGAAGGACTCGACACCAATGGCACCACCCTCGACGACTTTATCGAGGACACCCATTCTTCCCTCGACAGTAACAGAGCAAGACACTAGTGATACCCAGGAATTGGCACTTTTTCAACGCCTTTTCAAGAAATATCACAAAGTAGTCGACACAGCTCCTCAAAAAGCCATGGAAGTACCACCTCCCACAATATCCATCGATGACCCACTACCTGGGCCATCGGGTATTTTTACAAAGAAAATCCCAAGAACTCCTTATCGACAGCCGGAGGAGGACGATTCTTGGGATGATGATGATGATCCAGGAGCAGATACTTCTGAAGAGTTCATGTCCGAACCATCACCTCCTGAAGAAAGGAAAAGGTCACCACCTGAGGACTTATCTTTTTCAAGTTTTGTCCAAGAGATGGCGGATACAATTCCATTTAAGCTCTCATCAGAAGATGATTCAAGACAACATACATTAGAGGTCTTGCAATTCGTAGATCAGCCAAAACAAGTTTTAGCAATTCCCATCCATGAAGTCCTGTTAGATTTGCAGCAACGAGTGTGGGAACACCCATGCACTGTTCCAGCAGTCAATAAGCGCCTAGACACTACCTACCTAGTGCAGCAGTCACCAGGCTTTCAAAAGGCACAGCTACCACATCAATCTGTGGTAGTAGAATCTGCCCAGAAAATATCTAAAAGGGTACGTCCACATTCTTCAGCTCCTCCAGGGAAGGATCATCGTTTCCTGGACTCCCTAGGAAAAAAAGTGTACCAAGGTGCACTTTTGTCTTCCAGAATCTCTGCCTATCAACTGTACATGACACAGTACCAAAGGGATCTCTGGAAGCAAATGGAGCAATTCACAAATTCTCTCCCAGAGCAGTTTCAAGAATCTGCACAGTCCATCATCACCAAGGGCCTCGAGGCTGGGAAACATGAGGTAAGGGCTGCTTATGACAACTTTGACACAGCCTCAAGAACAGCAGCAGCTGGCATTACAGCAAGAAGATGGGCCTGGTTGAAGGCATCAGATCTCAGGCCTGAAGTACAAGACAAACTAGTAGATCTGCCATGCCGTGGTGATAACTTGTTCGGGGAAAAAGTGCAGGATGCTGTTCAACAACTAAAGGATCATACAGAGACCTTAAGACAGCTATCACAACTGCCTCAAGAACCAACCACCCAGGCCCCTAGACGTTTTCCACGAAGGGAACCTAGACGTCCATACTACAGGCCAAGAAGGTACTATAATCCACCTACCAGAACTAGACCTTCCAGGCCTACCCAGCGCTCTCAGACCAGACAACAAAGACCAGCTCGTGCTCAGCCTCCTCCACAGACTGGTCCAGCTACGGGTTTTTGAACACAAATCCAGAGATCAGACCCACCCTCCAAAACCCCAAACAGCACATACCAGTGGGAGGAAGGATTTCTTACTTCCAATCAAATTGGGAAAACATAACCACAGACCAATGGGCACTTTCCATTGTAGCTCACGGTTACAAACTAAATTTTCTCTCAATTCCTCTAGAATTCCCACCAACTTCCTACCCACAACAAAATTCCCAAATAATTCAGTTACAAATAGAATTATCCACCCTTCTGACAGCCAGGGCCATTCAGCCAGTGCCCAGGTCTCAGCAGGGCAGAGGATTCTACTCCAGATATTTCCTCATTCCAAAGAAAACTGGAGGCCTACGACCCATCCTAGACCTCAGAAATCTCAACAAATTTCTAAAGAAAGAAAGGTTCAGGATGGTTTCACTAGGTACAATGCTACCACTTCTTCAAATAGGAGATTGGCTCTGTTCTCTGGATCTTCAAGATGCTTACGCTCACATTCCAATATACCCTCCTCATCGCAAGTATCTACGCTTCAAGGTGGGCATTCATCATTACCAATACAGAGTACTGCCATTCGGACTAGCTTCTGCTCCCAGAGTGTTCACCAAATGCCTGGCAGTAATAACAGCACACCTACACAAGCAAGGTGTACATGTTTTGCCATATCTGGACGATTGGCTCATCAGAAGCCAATCTCAACAAGGAGCAATACAGTCTCTCAACAAAACTATTGCTCTACTGCACTCCATGGGATTTCTCATCAATTATCCAAAGTCCCATCTCACTCCATCTCACCTACTTCAATTCATAGGAGCGGATTTAAACACCAACCTCTCCAAGGCATTTCTGCCAGTGGATCGAGCAAACACACTGTCGCTACTGGCAAGCTTGTTTCACTCCAAGGAACAAGCAACAGCTCATCAGTTTCTCACATTACTAGGCCACATGGCCTCCACAGTTCATGTCACTCCTATGGCAAGACTGGCCATGAGGGTAACTCAATGGACTTTAAGATCACAATGGATCCAAGCCATTCAACCACTTTATTCTCCAATTCAAGTAACCCACCAACTACGCTCTTCTCTACGATGGTGGGTGAACAAGGACAATTTGTGCAAGGGCCTACCCTTTCAACAACCAGTCCCACAAGTAACTCTGACTACAGATGCATCCACCTTGGGTTGGGGAGCTCACATAGGGAATCTCCAAACACAAGGAACATGGACAAAGCTCGAAGCAACATTTCAAATCAATTTCCTGGAACTTCGAGCTATACGTTATGCTCTACATGCCTTCAAGGTCTGCCTTACCAACAAGACTGTGCTGGTCCAAACAGACAACACAGTAGCCATGTGGTACATCAACAAACAGGGAGGGACAGGCTCGTACCTCCTTTGTCAAGAGGCAGCTCAGATATGGGGTTGGGCCTTGAACAACTCCATATTTCTCAAGGCCACTTACCTAGCAGGCATTCACAATGTAGTGGCGGACAGACTCAGTCGTCAATTCAAACCACACGAATGGTCACTAGATCCCACAATAGTGGCCAGGATATTTCAACGTTGGGGACAACCAACAGTAGACTTCTTTGCATCGCATCTGAATCACAAAGTGGACAACTACTGTTGCCTATACAACCTGTACAACAGGCCATCCAAGGACGCCTTTGCTCGCCCTTGGAACTCAGGCCTATTATATGCGTATCCTCCGATACCACTCATAACCAAAACTCTAGTGAAGCTACAACAGGACAGGGGGACAATGATACTCATAGCCCCATATTGGCCTCGACAAGTATGGTTTCCCACACTTCTAGACCTCTCAGTCAGGGATCCCATTCGCCTGGGAGTAGCTCCCACTCTCATAACTCAGGATCAGGGTCGGTTGCGACATCCCAACCTTCAATCCCTATCACTGACAGCTTGGATGTTGAAAGCTTGATCCTACAACCACTCAATCTTCCAGCTAACATTTCCCAAGTTCTTATAGCTTCACGTAAACCTTCCACAAGGAAGAACTACGCTTCCAAATGGAAGAGATACACTTTGTAGTGCAGGCAAAAAGACATCAATCCTTTCACTTGCCCCACAAAGTCTTTATTGGACTACCTGTACCATCTTTCAGAATCTGGTCTACAGACTTCCTCTGTAAGAGTACATTTAAGTGCAATTTCAGCTTACCATAATCAGGTATCGGATGCACCTATTTCCACACAACCTTTCATAAAAAGATTTATGAGAGGTTTAATTCTTCTAAAACCACCAATTAGACACCCAGTCACTCAATAGGATCTAAATTTGGTTCTATCTAGACTCATGCGTTCTCCCTTTGAACCCATTGATTCCAGTGACCTGAAATTTCTTACATGGAAAACTATCTTCCTCATAGCCATTACATCAGCTAGAAGGGTTAGTGAGTTACAAGCACTTGTCACATATGAACCCTACACTAAGTTCTTACATGACAGAGTGGTTCTCCGTACTCATCCTAAATTCCTCCCTAAGGTAGTTACGGAATTCCACTTAAACCAATCTATAGTTTTACCCACATTTTTTCCAAGGCCTCATTCTCACCAAGGAGAAAGAGCCTTACACACCTTAGATTGCAAGCGTACTCTGTCTTTCTACTTAAACCGCACTGCAGTTCACAGGAAATCCAATCAACTCTTTGTTTCCTATGATCCAAACAAACCAGGGAAAGCGGTGGGTAAACATACCCTATCCAACTGGTTAGCAGATTGCATACAGTTTTGCTATGAAAAAGCAGGCCTTCCTCTCCAAGGGCGAGTAAAAGCACATGCAGTTAGGGCAATGTCAACTTCAGTTGCACACTGTCGTTCAGTGCCAATACTTGACATATGTAAAGCAGCAACATGGAGTTCTCTTCACACATTTGCAGCTCATTACTGTTTGGACAAGCAAGGACGACAAGATTCTGCCTATGGACAATCTGTCTTAAAGAACTTGTTTCCAGCTTAAACCCAACTCCTACTACAACCAAACTGCTGTGATCTTCGGCTGACTCATTCAACAAAAACATTGCACTACACAATGACTCAGCCTCTAGCTTGCTATTCACCCATATGTGAGGACTAGCATCCTGCTTGTCCTGGGATAAAGCAAAATTGCTTACCTTGTAATAGGTGTTATCCCAGGACAGCAGGATGTAGTCCTCACAGAACCCACCCGCCACCCCGCGGAGTTGGGCCTTTTTATTTTATTATTCTTTTGCTAAAGCTTTTTGCTACATACTAGACTGAAGAGAGACACCTGTGGCAGAGAATATCATGGCATGCTGGGCATGCTCAGTGGCCTCACTGGGGCCAGTCAAAAGTTTCTAGAAACTTTGACAGAAAGTTTTCCCGCCTGGGCTCCGTTCAGTGACGTCACCCATATGTGAGGACTACATCCTGCTGTCCTGGGATAACACCTATTACAAGGTAAGCAATTTTGCTTTACAGAACGCCTCAGCGAGAATACTCACAAGTCACAAAAGATCCGATCACATCACCCCAGTACTAAAGGAACTCCATTGGTTACCCATAAATAAACGCATAGAATACAAAATACTATCCATCATACACAAAAACATAAAAATGAAAACAAATGTCTAAATACCATATTCCAAAAACACATTACTCAACACAAGATCAGCTAAAAAACCCTGCTTGCCATCCCATCAGTCACAACCGTTAACCTCACAACAGTTAGAGCAACTTCGATAGCGGGACCTCGTCTTTGGAACTCTTTACTTGAAAACCTAAGGTTGCAAAACAACACACAGCTTTCAAAAAACAAATCAAAACGTGGCTATTGATTTAAGAAGTCCACCCTCCCCCACACCCGAAGACAGAACCTCACACTAACCTAAACCCCTGAACCCCACATCCCTTTTCCCAATTCCCCCCCCCCCCCGATCCCACTTCCCTCAAACTATCCTCATTATACCCACCCCTCTTACCACCCCTCTTTATCATTCCGACAACACCCATATCCCCCTACCCCCTAACGACACAGTCAAGTTAAGAAACTGTTCACACTTAATAGGCTGAATAGAAATTGAGAACCTGAAAAAAAAAATCCCTAACACTACAAAACAAGAGATTAAAATGCCCACTAAGACGTTAGTAACTGGTCAGAATTTGAAGAGGTATCACAAGATGAAGTCGAGAAAATGATAAATCAAATGAACCCTGCCACCCACGTAATTGACACCATTCCCATTACTGAACTAAAAAAACTAGCCAACACAATAACCCCAACTCTAACTAAGATCATCAACCTCTCACTAGATGGAGTAATGCCGGACACTTTGAAAGGAGCTATTATCAAACCAATAATTAAGATAAAGAACCTTGACCCCCTAAATCTCTAACTATAGACCAGTCTCAAACTTACCCCTATTAGCCAAACTAATAGAAAAAACAGTACAAAAACAATTGTCAAACCACATTGAAAGTAATAACATATTATACCCAACGCAACATGGGTTTCGCAAACACTACAGTACTGAAACTCTGCTATTAGCTTTATCAGATAATATCTTAAGAGGTTTTGATACAGGAACACACTACATTCTAGTTCTATTAGATCTCTCCGCAGCATTCGACACGGTAAATCACAAAATACTACTCAATAGACTGAAAGAAATAGGTCTCACTAATAAAACAATAAAATGGTTTGAGTCATACCTAAACAATAGATGTTTTCAAGTACAAATCAAGAATACACTCTCAGACAGTCACACTGCTAACCAATGTCCCACAGGGATCAGCCCTGTCAGCAACACTTTAACATTTATCTGCTCCCGGTATGTCACCTACTAGTGGGACTTGGCATCATACATTACTTATACGCAGACGATATACAGCTACTGCTACCCATTGTGAACACCGTTAAGAAACAATGAAACTTGCCAATATGTATCTTGAAATAATCAAACAGCTCTTAAATCAGATGGAACTGGTAATAAACATCAACAAAACGGAATTCTTACACCTTGAATGTAAAAACATACACCACATTCAACCAACACTCACAATTAAAAATAACCAAGCCGTTGAGCTAGCAACAAAAGTACGAAATCTAGGAGTAATAATTGACCCTAAGCTAAACATGAAACAACACATCTCATTGAAAATAAAAGAAGGATATGCGAAACTAATGATCCTGAGAAGACTAAAACCTCTTCTAACACTAAACAATTTCCAAACAGTTTTGCAGGCAATGATATTCGCAAGCACAGATTACTGTAACTCCTTACTGTGAGGACTACCACAATCTACAATTCGGCCACTGCAAATATTACAAAACTCAGCTGCTAGAATTTTGACTGGCAAAAAAAGAATGACCACATTACAGGAACGTTCGCCAAATTACACTGGCTTCCAATTGAACAAAGAATTCAATATAAGGCTTTATGCATAATTCACAAACTAATCCACGATGAAAAAGCTGACTGCCTTAACACTGCACTGCACGTACGTGTCCCACAAAGAGACCTCAGATCTGCTAATAAGGCTCTACTAATGTCCCCTCTGTCAAAACAGCAAGCCTCACGCAAGTAAGGGAAAGAGCACTATCACTGGCTGGCCCCATGCTATGGAACACCATGCCACTTGAAATAAGGCTGCAGAGAAATCTGAAAATATTCAAAACCAATCTGAAAACCTGGCTCTTTAAACAAGCTTTTCATAAAGAGAAGGAGAAAAACAGTTGATTGATAAGGACACACCAAACTAGAAGTTGTTACTTGTAACCTACAAATGCATATTAATTTTAATTTCAAACCGACTAATATGTTCCCAACAGACAAGCTTAACTTACACACATAGTTTATTGTAATGAATTGTTACCGTACTATGATGGCACATGATTAATTTGTAATCTATACCACTCATATTTTCATTATCGTGCCTTGCTGTAAACCGTTGTGATGGTTATCTAACTTAACGACGGTATAGAAGAGTTTTTAAATAAAAAATAAAATAAATAAATTGTCAACAATGTTAATCGTTATATTACTAGTTGCCGTGTTACTGTTAGTAAAGTTAAAAACTAACGAACTATATCTGTTAATGTACAAAATTATCTGTTTGACCTTTACTGTAAGAAGTTGTTATTCCTGTAAACCGGAGTGAAGGCTTGTTCCAAACTTCGGTATATAAAAACCCACAAATAAAATAAATAAATAAATATGACACAATACCAATTGAATTTATGGAAACAAATGCAGGCCTTTTCAGAAACCCTTCCACAAGAGCATAAAGACTCCTTCAGCTCTATTATTTACAAGGGTCTAGAGGCTGGAAAACATGAAGTCTGTGCAGCCTATGATTCATTTGAGACTTCATCCAGAATAGCAGCAGCTGGAATCAGTGCCCGGAGATGGGCAAGGCTCAAAGCGTCTGACCTCAGGCCTGAGGTCCAAGAAAAGTTGGCTGATCTGCCTTTCACAGGTGAAAACCTATTTGGTGATAAAGTCCAGGCGGCAGTTGCTCAACTAAAAGATCACAGCGAAACTTTGCGCCAACTCTCCATAATACTTGCAGAAACTCCATCTTCTGCAAGGCGGACTTCCAGAAAGGATACAAGAAGACCTTTCTACAGACCACGCAGATATTATCCACCAACTTCTTGTGGTAGAACATCAAGACCATCACAAAGAGGTCAATCCAGACAAATAAAACCATCCAGACCTCAGCCTCCCCCTCAGACAGGCCAGGCATCTGGTTTTTGAAGAGATCCCAGGGAACAGCAGCCTCTCCAGAAACCCGAATCCAAACTTGCCAGTTGGAGGCCGGGTTTCCTATTTTCTACCCAACTGGTCAACCATCACCACAAATAAATGGGTTCTATCCATTATAACATAAGGTTACCATCTGGATTTTCTCACAGTGCCCAAAGACTCCACGTAAGCCTCTTTGGGTACACAAAGATCATACCACTCTTCTTAAAACAGAATTATCTACCCTCCTGAGAGCCAGGGCCGTGGAACCAGTTCCCTGACCTCAGCAGGGCAGAGGATTCTACTCCCGCTATTTTCTCATTCCAAAGAAAACAGGAGGCCTACGTCCCATCTTAGACCTCTGAAATCTCAATAAATTTTTACGAAAAGAAAAATTCAGCATGGTCTCCTTAGGCACCATGCTTCCCCTTCTTCAAGCAGGAGATTGGCTCTGTTCTCTGGATCTTCAAGACGCTTAAGCTCACATCCCAATATTCCCTCCTCATCGCAAGTTTCTGCGCTTCCTGGTGGGTCATCAACACTTTCAATACCGGGTCCTGCCATTCAGACTTGTCTCGGCACCCTGAGTATTCACGAAGTGCCTGGCGGTGGCAGCGGCCCATTTACACAAGGAATGCATACATGTTTTTCCTTATCTGGACGACTGGCTCATCAAAAGCCAATCAAAACAAGGAGCTCTCAACTTTCAAGCTCTCAATCAATCTGCTTTACTCACTGGGATTTCTTATCAACTACCAAAAATCCCATTTCCTACCATCTTATCTTCTATAATTCATCGGAGCAGAATTGAACACCACCGTGTCAAAAGCATTCCTACCAAAAGATGGCGCACACTCTCCAAGTTAGCGGAATCTCTGCGCACAAAGCAAACTGCTACAGCCCATCAGTTCCTTACTCTGTTAGGCCCCATGGCTTCCACAGTCCATGTCACTCCTATGGCCAGATTAGCCATGAGAATAACGCAATGGACATTGAGATCACAGTGGCTCCAAGCCATTCAATCACTATCATCTCCAATTCAGATAACCCACCAGTTGCGTTCATTTCTCCTCTGGTGGACAAACACGAACAATTTGCTTTCTGGCCTACCTTTCCAGCAACCAGTTCCTCAAGTAACCTTGAGTACAGCTGCATCCACCTTAGGTTGGGAGCGCATATCAACAATCTTCAAACTCAAGGTACTTGGACGAGTCTCGAGGCAACCTTTCAAATCAACTTCCTAGAGCTTCTAGCTTTACGTTATGTTCTCTATGCGTTCAAGGACTGCCTTTCACACAAAACTGTTCTAATACAAACAGACAACACAGTTGCCATGTGGTACCTCAACTAACCAGGAGGTACGGGTTCTTATCTCCTTTGCCAAGAAGCTGCACAAATTTGGGACTGGGCCCTGACACATTCCATGTTTCTCGGGCCACTTATCTGGCAGGTATACACAACGTAGTTGCAGACCGCCTCAGTCGTCAGTTCCAACCCCACGAGTGGTCCCTGAATCCTTTAGTAGCTACCAGGGTATTCCAACATTGGGGTCAGCCAACAATGGACCTCTTTGCATCTGAGCTGAATTACAAAGTGGACAGATTCTGCTCCCTGCACAAACAGAGAAACCAGTTAGCCAAGGACGCCTTTGCTTGCCCCTCGAACTCAGGTCTTCTATACGCGTATCCCCCGATACCGCTAATAACCAAAACTCTAGTGAAGCTGCAACAGGACAAAGGGTCAATAAGAACATAAGAACATGCCATACTGGGTCAGACCAAGGGTCCATCAAGCCCAGCATCCTGTCTCCAACAGTGGCCAATCCAGGCCATAAGAACCTGGCAAGTACCCAAAAACTAAATCGAATTCCATGTCACCATTGTTAGTAATAGCAGTCTAAGTCAACTTAATTAATAGCAGGTAATGGACTTCTCCTCCAAGAACTTATCCAATCCTCTTTTAAACACAGCTATACTAACTGCACTAACCACATCCTCTGGCAACAAATTCCAGAGTTTAATTGTGCGTTGAGTAAAAAAGAACTTTCTCCGATTAGTTTTAAATGTGCCACATGCTAACTTCATGGAGTGCCCCCTAGTCTTTCTATTATCCGAAAGAGTAAAAAACCGATTCACATCTACCCGTTCTAGAACTCTCATGATTTTAAACACCTCTATCATATCCCGCCTCAGCCGTCTCTTCTCCAAGCTGAAAAGTCCTAACCTCTTTAGTCTTTCCTCATAGGGGAGCTGTTCCATTCCCTTTATCATTTTGGTCGCCTTTCTCTGTACCTTCTCCATCTCAATTATATCTTTTTTTGAGATGCGGCGACCAGAATTGTACACAGTATTCAAGGTGCGGTCTCACCATGGAGCGATACAGAGGCATTATGACATTTTCCGTTTTATTCACCATTCCCTTTCTAATAATTCCCAACATTCTGTTTGCTTTTTTGACTGCCGCAGCACACTGAACCGACTATTTCAATGATACTCATAGCCCCGTATTGGCCTCAGCTAGTATGTTTCCCATACTTCTCGACCTCTCAGTCAGGGAACCAATTCGCCTGGGCACAGCACCCACTCTCATAACTCAGGATCAGGGCAGGTTGCGCCACCCCAACCTTCAAACCCTATCCCTGACAGCCTGGATGTTGAAAGCTTGATCCTGCAACCACTCATTCTTTCAACTAATGTCTCTCAAGTGCTTGTAGCTTCACGAAAACCTTCCACACGAAAATCCTATCGTTGCAAGTGGAAAATATTCACCAAATGGTGCACACAGAAAAGTATTGACCCCTTTTCCTGCCCACGTCATCTTTATTAGACTATCTCTGGCACCTTTCCGACTCTGGTCTCCAGACTTCGTCGTAAGAGTATACCTGAGTGCTATCTCAGGTTATCACAAGGGAGTAGGGGATGCCTCGATATCAGCGCAACCCCTTGTCAGTAGATTTATGAGAGATTTAATTCTTCTTAAACCCCCTTTACGGCCACCAGTCACAGAATGGGACCTTAATGTAGTACTAACAAGGCTCATGCGTGTTCTCCCTTTGAGCCCATAGATTCCTGCGATGTTAAATTTCTTACATTGAAGGTTCTCTTCCTAGTAGCCATTATATCTGCTTGAAGGGTTAGTGAGTTACAAGCACTTGTCACATACTCACCCTATACCAGGTTCCTACATGACCGAGTGGTCCTGCATACTCACCCTAAATTCCTTCCCAAGGTAGTTACTGATTTCCACTTGAATCAATCTATAAACTTGCCCATATTTTTTCCAAGACCTCACTCTCACCAGGGCGAAAGAGTTTTGCACACCTTGGACTGTAAACATTTATTTATTTATTTATTTTTAGTTTTTATAAGCCGACGTTCCTGTATAATATACATATCACACCGGTGTACAAGGAAGTAAAACTGTTGCCTCGGTGGCGGCTTACATTGTAACAATTAACAGAGAAACATAAAGGAGCATAAATGAACTTAGGGGAGTTTAGAGGAGTTTACAGTAAAACAATCATGACTAATTAACATGATTAACATGACTAATTAACATAAACATGCGCTAGCGTATTATCTAAACCGCACAAAAGCCCATAGAAAATCCACTCGGCTCTTTGTTTCTTTTGACAAAAACAAACCGGGTATGGCAGTGGGCAAACAAACTCTCTCCAATTGGCTAGCAGATTGTATAGACTTCTGCTATGAAAAAGCAGGCCTTTCTTTCCAGGGACGAGTAAAGGCGCACTCAGAGCAATGGCAACCTTAGTAGCACACTATCATTCAGTACCGATTACCGACATCTGCAAAGCTGCAACATGGAGCTCGCTTTACACCTTTGCAGCTCATTACTGCCTGGACAAGGAAGGACATCAAGATTCAGTCTTTGGACAATCTGTCTTGAAGAGCTTATTTCCAGTATAATTCCAACTCCTTCCACATCCAACCTGCTGTGATTTCAGGCTGCCTCATTTTTTCCAGCAGTACACCCATTGTTGTGCCTGTTGCAGAAATTGTACGCTGTTGGTCCAAATCAAAGATGACTCAACCTGTAGCTTGCTAATCAGCCATATGTGAGGACTATCATCCTGCTTGTCCTGGGATAAAGCAAAATTGCTTATCTGTAATAGGTGTTATCCCAGGACAGCAGGATGTAGTCCTCACGAAACCCACCCGCCACCCCACAAAGTTGGGTCCTAAACGTTTTCTTATTTTATTTTTTCGCTTACACTTACTACTACAAACGAGACTTAAGGGAGACCCCTGTGGCTCGAGGGATAATGGCATGCTCAGTGGGCTCAGTGTGCCAGTCAACGGTTTCTAGAAACTTTTAACAGAAAGTTTTCCGTGATAGGGCTCTGTCCAGTGACGTCGCCCATATGTGAGGATTACATCCTGCTGTCCTAGGATTACACCTATTACAGGGTAAGCAATTTTGCTTTCTCCAGCGCCATTTTCACAAGAGAGATGGACCTTGTTTGGCCCTTTTGGCACCAGCTGCCGTCACAAATGCTGACTCAGTTTTATTAAGTTTGGTGGTAAACATCTCCAGAAGCTAATATGACAAAGGATGTAATGATTCAAAATCAGCGCAGTTGATAGGAGGCAAAATATTAGGAATCTCTGAAAAGAGCAAAAAAACTAAGCGGTCATCTGTCTCATGAATGCCTCCGTGAATCCAGGATTTTTATCTATAGGTGAAATCCTGCCCTCTGACATTGGTGTCAGTAGTAAGGTATATATAGCTGATGAAGAGGTTTTTCCTTTGACAGGCTTTTCATGCAGATTAAATTTAAATAAGTAGGTCTTAATGTGGAATACTCTTAAGCAGCAAGTAGGTTAATGCTTTTAACAGGTCAGATGGTGATTGTATATTTTTAACCTATTTTAACATCTTCAGCTGAGGTAGTTTTATTGGATTCTCAACAGATCAAGTAGCATTGTAAATTTTTTGACCCTTTTTAACATCTTCAGTGTTTTGTTATTGGTTTTTATGTTATGTGAGTCTAATTGCTTATCTAGTTTATTATAAGTTTGTTTTATGTATGTTTTGCTGTATGTCGCTCAGGAATTTTATGATGGGCAGTTTATAAATTTAATTTAAAAAATGATTGCATGTGTACTCTACCATGGCTCAGGTTTCCTTGTAGGTGGCGTTATTGGTTTCTCCACCAGAGATTTGCTGAGTGACCACATGGGCTTCCTTAAACTCTTGTGAAGCATTACTGCTGCAATGATAGAGCTAGTTAGGAGGCATCCTTTGCCTCAGGAATCTTGAGAGCTACACTGGCAGTTTCTCACTCAAATAGGGGTTAACTTGGATACATCTCATGCATCTGGACTTGTCTGGCTGGATGAAGAGGAAGGACAAATTTGTTCTTACCTGATAATTTCCTTTCCTTGAGGCTAGCCGGAACAGTCCAGGAATCTCCCAGACTGCCATAAAGACTCAGAATTCTGGTAGAGAGGTTTTCAAATATGTTTACCATTTTTGCTGCTGTATTAAGAAATATTGTTTGTTTCACAAGGTGGTATCTTCTATTGAGATTTCTTATTGTAAGAAGCCCCCTCACCCCCCCAGGGACTTCCTTGGTTATGGGAATGATTAGTGATTGTCATATTTTAGCTTGTTTCACTGAATACTGGCAAGCTGAGGTCTGGTTGGACTTAAGGAAAGGAAATCATCAGGTAAGAAAACATGTCTCCTTTCAGTTCTTTTAAAATTCTGAAATGAATGCCATCTAGTCCCGATGATTTGTCACTCTTTAAATTATCCATTTGATCTGTTTTCATGTAGATAAGCAGCTGAATTAGCCATGCTGTATGGGTACGTCCTCCGTGCCACTAGGTGGCGGAGCTCTCAAAGTCTTTTAAAGACTTTTAGCTAGGTACTCCCTCCCTCCTGTATCCTGACAGGATTACCTCAGGGTCCTCAGTCTGAATTTTTCCATGCAACAGTGTGCGCGGAGCTCTCTCCTTCTCCTCTCTTCAACTTTAAAAAAGAATAAAAACTATATATTTACATCTATTCACCAAAGAAGAAAGGGAAACAAGTATTTAAATTTTTTTTTGTTTTCAGCAACCTGCCCATTCGAGATAGTTTCCAATATCTCTGGGCACCCCCTCCCCCTCCTGGACGATGTTTGACTCAACGAACCTCCTCGGTTGACCCCTTGATTCTACAGGCTGGCACCGAGTGGAGGCTGGGGGAGGGCTACAAGAAAGGCGATTGTAGGCTGCTAACGGAGACTGGGGCATGTCCGTGCCAGCCTCCTGACTTCAAAGCCACCAGATCCGGCATGCTGGGGTTTTTTCTGCAGCCTGCCCACAAGAGATAGTTTGCAACATCTCTGGGCACCCCCTCCCCCTCCCGGACAACGGTTACCTCAACAAGCCGCCTCGGTTAACCCCCCGATTCTACAGGCTGGCACAGAGTAGAGGCCGGGGAGGAGCGCACTAAGATACTTGTCGGCTGCTAATGGAGAATAGAGCATATCCATGCCAGCCTCCCGACTACAAAAACCACCAACTCTGGCGCGCCAAACTTCCATGAATTAAGCTTACAGCCAGAGCGCCGACTATGAAACGCAGAGGCAGATGAGCCGACACGGGCACTGGCGCGCCAAGGCATCACAGCGGGCATGCCAAAGTGTCAGAGTGGCCGCCAGTGCGCCGACGTATTGACGAGGTCACTGTGACATCGATGGAGCGCCGAAGCGTCGACACTGGCGCTGGAGCGCCAAACTATCAGTGCTGGCGCTGATGCATCACCACAGCCACCGGCGCATCGATGCGGCCACTCATGCAATCTAGGACTCCTAATCCAGGTGCATAGACGCGGGCGCACCGATGCAAACATGGGCACAGCGCAAGCGCAGGCATGTCGACACGGGCGCCGAGCGCGCTGAAGCATCAAAGCTGCTGAACCGTGGCCTCACTAAAAAAGAGGCACAGCACCAGTGAAAGGATGACTGCAGGACCCAACGAGCGTGCCGGAGCATTGGCGTGGGCACCAGATGTGCCATGACATCGGTGCGGGTGCCGGGTGCACCAACACTATTGTGTTTGTCAAGCGTATCCTAACACCAAAGTGTGTGGGTATAAAATAATAATTATTCTATAGACGCAACACACAACCAGAATGTGAGCACATGGATCATCATATATGCCAGACTATGTGGGCAAACACAAGTCGCGCCAAAATTAAAATGCTGGTGCAGAGCGTACACACGCATTATGCTCCCAGCGCCTGCTAACACCAAGGCATTTAAAAAAAAAACAAAAAAAAAAACAAAGGATGGCTCCTCAAACCAGTATGTAGCCTACTAATAGGCACACAAATAAATAAATAAATACCAACGTAGACGGGCAAACTGGACCCAAGTTCGTCCTTCACCACGTCTAACCTATGCGAGCAATATAAGTCGGGCTATGCCTATTATAAGCAGTGGCATTCCACTTCCACGTAAGTTGCTGCTGGGCATCTAACAGATTGGGAGGTTCCTACTGCACCAATAACCTACCACGACTCCCAGTGCACAGCATTACGAAAGATCCCTGAAAAACTCCCTTTTTGGATCCTCCAACTTTCTCTAACGTAGACTACAGGTTCGACTGACAAATTCCTTTTCCATACTTACGTTCACCTTACACCCCGCTCAGGGTGGTTAAGTAGACAATACAAATGTTTCGTGATACGGAATCCGTTCCAATGAATCACCAACTGAGGATAAATCAGTGGATGACTTCCAAGAAATAAAAATAAATAAATACATACAGAAATGGTAAAGTCTTTCTTCGAAAAGACTCACAACCCCCATGCTAACCAGAAAATTGTGCATTGCATATCTTGCTACTCGACAGGCTCTAAGAACCACATTTTCTAACAAGCTTGCCTCATTGCCTTAACCTGGTCCACAGGTGGAAGCACTTCCTGAACTCTGTTTGGTTTTTTTTTCTGGAGCTTGAAAGTCTCGTTAAGACTTCAGCAAATACCTTGGCAGCCAACCATCTTACCATGGTTACATTCTAATGCCATAAAGGATGATACTTATTGACAACTGGGCATATTACCATGTCATCCAGTCGAATTATTCAGAGATTACTTCAGCGATGCGGTCACAACACGAAGTTAATATTCAGCTGAGGCCCTCTACCAAGGATTACAAAAAAAAAAAAAAAAGAAAGCTAAATAATCTATGACCTTACTCCACTTGTGAGCAACGTCTTATCGACCAACGAGACAGCAAGCTCTTCATCTACACGCGCCACATCAGCGTACTATGACGACTCGCCAGCCACAGCAACCTACGGTTCCTTAGCCTCCAAAGCCCCGGTTGGGTCTTTACAAATCATATAACTACCCTCATTGCCTCTGGGGAACAAAGTAACCCACTTATTTGCCAATATGAACTCACATTACATTGAATCACTGTGTTTAAAAAAAAAAAAAAAATTTTAACTAATGATATGGACTGCTTCTCTCAGAACCATTTTTCAGTCCTTCATCTCGGGGATCAAATTGCTTTGAAGCAGAGATATGTTTACATATCGATGCACTCCAGTACCTAACGCTACCTTATTTTTTCCTGGCGGGTGTCCAGTCGGCCATGCAAGATTTTTCCATAGGGCCTTATTTTTTCCCACAATGTTTTTCACCTAAAGCTGGGACCTGATGGTGTTGCACCATTCGTCGTCAGAGGGAGTAATGTTTTCCCTATCCAGACGATAATTTCTTGGTGCCATCCATTTCAATGCTACCAAGCGGCAGACTTTGCAGGCGATTCTTTCCTAGACAATCTAGGACTCCTAATCCACTACAAAAAAAAAAAAGAGGAAACAGCAATGAACATTGCAGTCTATTCAAACTAAATTCATAAGAGCCTGCATCTCAGTCTTCAATACGGGGTTTTTGTACCTCACTTAAGAGCATTCGCTCTCTCAACAGATTTTTCAACTGTACTTCACAGTAATACGCTGACAACCCGCCAGCCCATAACTCTTTTAGCACACATACGGCATCCACCTCTATGGTTCCGCATACTGCCGATTGCAGTGCGGACTAGGACACAAATGAACTCCATTTTTCTACATTCATTGGCCACACACACACACACACATTCCTTGGCCTACGGTAAAAAAAAAAAAAAAAAAAAGGAATATCCGGCTCCTGGAACCCCTATGAAGAGACAGTTTCAGAGGCGGGATCATGCTCATAGAGTATCCATCTCACTTCAATCAGTTACCTGCCCGGTATTACTGAATCCAGACCGGACACCCTCAACATCGCTTCATTCCCACATGGGAAACGGATTGCATAGGTAACTCAAAACAAACTCCCACTAACATGTCTCACTACAGTGGATATCTTGCACCACTGTACAACAGACTGAGAGCTTTATTCAATTTCTCTGAGCTCACTTGACCTTCAGAAGCCTCTCTCATGGATTGGTCACAACGCATATTTATGCATTCCCTCCGATACCATTCATCTCTCGAACTCCAGCGATGCATAGCAGACCGAGCAAATCGACCTTACTGCGGATATGTGAAAAAAAAAAACGAAGCGCATCTGTTCCTTATCGTGCCAACAATAGCCATCACGTCCATGGTACACTTACCTACGACGGATTTTGATCCGCAACTCATTTCTCCTGGACACAGCTCATAGCTTCTTCCCTAGTACAATGGATCATTCTCTCCACACCTCCCTACACCGTATGGCATGGAGATTAAAGAGCATGCTTATCTACACTTTTCTCCTATCCTCAGGACAACTCTCCATCGCCTTCAAGTACAAGAAGGTTGTTCCGCTGGGCTTCCGAGTGTTCATCAACAGGTATAGCCCCTTAACTGGCCAACTGGCCGACTTCTGTCCTGCCTCCATCTACAGGCAGCAAGGGCATTGCGACTCCTCCCTACGAGTTCCTATAAACACCTTTACAACTTATCACCTCAATCTAGAGGAAGAACCTCTTTCCTGTTATTCCTTGTTATACATATTTATGTAGGGTCTGTTGCACCTACATCCACCTTACAAAAGCACTGGTGTAGTGACACAATACCATGGATCTCGAACAGCTAATGCTTTCTTCCTTATACCTCTACACACTTGTCACCTTCGCTACCTCTCATAGAAGGTGCTTGCCTCGTCGATTTAACTTCTACCAGAAGACCAAGTGAATTACAAGCATTGGTTCACTGCCCGAATTTTCTACTATTGGTAATGTCCAGTTTCTGCATTAACCAAACCATCACCTTGCCCAAGTTCCATCCAAACCTATTGCAATTAGCAATAAGGCAAGGTGACATACCTTTGATGATCAACGTGCGCTGCCATACTACAGAAAGCGCACCCTGTCACCCAATCAACTATGACAATTGTTTCTTCGTTAATTCAAACGCACAAGGGCATCCAGTGCCAAGAACAACTTTAGCCAAAAAGATATCCAATTATATCCTTTTTTCAGTGATAACAAACAGTCGCACTCGCTATCTACGACCCTAAGGGTGCATCATGTGCAGAGATGACAACACAGATTACCTCTCTCCATCAAATACCTTTCATAGAAACATAGAAATGACGGCAGAAGAAAACCAGTCGGTCCATCCAGTCTGCCCAGCAAGCTTCACACTTCTTTTTTCTCATACTTATCTGTTTCTCTTGGCTCTTAGTAACCTTAGGTTCTATTTCCCTTTCACCCCCACTATTAATGTAGAGAGCAGTGATGGAGCTGCTTCCAAGTGAAATATTAAGTTTGATTAGTTGGGTAAGCGGCAGCATAGCTCTCTGCCGTTGAAGCAGAGAGCAATGCTGGATATGCGTGAAGTATTAGTTTTTCTTCTCCCCTGCCGTTGAAGCAGGGAGCTATGCTGGATATGCATTGAAAGTGAAGTATGCCTTGAAAGTCACATTAACTATCATCAAATATTGAAAAGCCTAATAACTGGTAATTGAATAAGCCTAATAATTGGTAATACCTATAGCCCATGAACCCATCCCTGTTTTTTGGTTTGTTTGTTTTTTTGTTTGTTTTTTTTCTTTTTTTAATTGGGAGATGGCAGCCCTCCATCCTTCCGCTCCGTGAAGGTGGAACAGTAACTACTGGCCACTGGCATCCCGCTCCATGAATGCCTCTGTGGCTTCTGCCGCTCCGTGCAGTGTTTTGCTGCCTGCTCTTTATACAGGTCCTCTAGACCTGATGGATCCACAGTGTTTATCCCACGCCCCTTTGAAGTGCTTCACAGTTTTGGACTTCACCACTTCCGGAGGAAGTGGTGAAGTCCAAAACTGTGAAGCAGCGACACTGCCATTGCTACACCCTATTCACATCCTACCAGTTTTTTACACAAACAGACAGTGGTTGATCCCTTTCCAACGGACTATCCTATAGAAATGCAAAAATTCCAAACAAATACAGCCCAAGAAACAAATCGGAAGCCGATCAATAATGCTGGAAAGCAGGACAAATGGTGGTGATTGGTATAAGCAGGGATTCTTTATTGGTACTTGCCCGACTCTGGCAGAGTTTCGCTCCCGCAGGAGCTGCCTCAGGCTACTACAAGAACAATGTTGATTAAAATTATGTATGACATAACCACATCAGATGAATTAGCCATGCTGACCTGCCCACCTCCCCGGACAGTTCTAGCACACCTACTTTGCTTTGATACTGAGGAGCCTGAGGTAATCCTGTCAGGATACAGGAGGGAGGGAGTACCTAGCTAAAAGTCTTTAATAGACTTTGAGAGCTCCGCCACCTAGTGGCAAGGAGGATGTACCCATACAGCATGGCTAATTCATCTGCTATCTACGGAAAACACCGTTTACGGTAAGCAAACTTGCTCTTACAGAGATTTACTTTACTTGCTGAGAATCATCTCCATAAAGAATGTTTCAGGTGTAGCTGTGTTCCCAACACTGCTCCTCAGTAAAGACTGAGGCAAAGAGAGAAATCAGTTTTTCTGCTATTTTCTGACCTCCTTGAGGCACTCCTGATATCTAGTGGCCTAGCTGACTCCCTCAGTGTCTTTTTTTTTTTCCCTTCAGATGTTCTTGAAAAAGGGTTTTTTTTTGTTGTTGTTGCCTATTTTCATCATTTGTGTCTGCTTTCCATTTTTTGAACAATGCTGGTTTGGCTTTAATTTACTTTTTCCTCACCATTAAACCATGCTGGCAGTTATTTGTTTTTCTTTCAGTTCTCTAATGTATGGAATATATTTTTCCCGTCGATAGCAGGGCTGAATTAGCCATGCTGTCATGGGATCTGTCCATCAGGTCCAGGAGGCGGAGCTTGATAAAGCAGAGGTTAGACTTTTTTGTCTCTCTGCGGCTGCGCGTGGGTTCCTGCGCAGGAAGTACAGATTCTCCTCAGTCTGTTCTTTCCGCGCGCGGGACCGCACGCGGAGCTTGCCTTCTCCTCAAACATAATGTCAAAATCAGGTTTTAAACGATGCCGATGCGGCAGAGTAATGTCTAGGACAGACGGTCATGACCGCTGTTATTGCTGCCTCGGCGTCCAACATAAAGTAAAAGAATGCGAATTTTGCGCTAAAATGTCTCCCCGAGCGCAACGGCAGCGGGCCTACCGACTTCAAGAACTACTTACCACTTCGGACCCTTCTGAAGTTCAATCTTCCCCGGGACCGGCGAAGACAGGCCCGCATCAGAAAAAGAGACCGACTTCCTGTGGTGATGTTTCGAGCAAAAGTCAGGGCTCTGACTTTCAACGAGGCCGGTCGCCTCTCCGAGCGCCAAAACCTCCCTCTTCAAAGCGACTCCGTGCGGCCTCCAAACATGGCGCAGAGCGTTCCTCTCGCCCTACCAGTAAGTCGGCGCATGGACATGCGCGCCGTCCTACGGCGCATGACCGAACGGCGCCGTCCTCAACGGCGCGGGATGCACAGAAGCCCCAAAAGGCGCCAGGGCACTCGTCGGCGCGGTCGGCGTCCCAGACTTCGGCCACTCATACGGCGCCATTAGTGGACCTGACTCTCACGGCGCCGCATACCGTTTCGGCACGGTCAACAGCGCATCCATTGGCGCAGTCGGCGCCGCAACCATCGGCGCAGTTGGCGCCGCAATCATCAGCGCAGTCGGTGCCGCGACCATCGGCGCAGCGCCAGTCGCCTCCACATTCAACTGCGCAGTCGGCGCCGCGCCCATTGCGCAAATCGGCGCCACAGCAAAGTGCTTCAGCGCAGGAATCAACGCTGACACCCGAAGACAGAGATCTGCAACACACTCCACCAACGGAATCCACTTCTATTACGTATGAGAAGGATTTCTCTACGAAGGACATACCCCGTAAAATAAAGGTTACAGAGCACTCTCACCGCAGGCGAGAATGGTATTCTCTATCGGGAAAATCCACCCGTGACGACGCTGCACAGGGGGTCCAATCCCTACTTGTACATCGTAAACGAAAACGTCACTCTTCTCAGTCGGCTACTTCGTCAAGTTCCCATCCTACTTCCAAGTCTTCTTCCAAAAAACGGAAACGACATCATAGCCGAGACAGTCGGAGTCGTCGTCCGCATGAACGTAGTCATCACTACCATTCTCCTACTACTTCGCAGAGATCAGAAACTTTTTCTCGAACTCACTCATCACCACCTTCGTCATCTCAATCCAAATGTGTAACGAAATCACCTAATTCTCTCTCGGCTTCTCCTCATTCGCCATCTCCAAGCAGATCTCTCACACCGGCGCCTCGCTCTCCTCGGCCACAACCTAGGCCTCCTCCTGGCCAGAAACCAAAGATGCCGGCTCATGCCAAGGAGGCGTTTCTCCAACTTTCTCAATCCTTGACAGGATTCTACGAAACCCTAGAATCAGCCTTCACTATGACTGTTCCGGACGATTTAGAAAGTTCTAAGCCAAAATCTCCACCACTAGTCACAAAACCTCGAGATCAACCTCTGTCTCCTTCTTCAGTTCATCAGCTTTCGCCGGCGGCCAGCCCACATACTTTCAGAGATTCTCGATCTCCGTCTCCATCTCTCTCACGTTCCTCTTCAACAGGATTCCCTTCTGACCCTCTGGAACAGCCTCAAGAGCCCTACTCACCACCAGAAGATCTCACCTATCCTCGATTTCTGGAAAAAATTGGGAAAATCTTACACTTGTCTTTACAGAAGGAAGCAGACCCCCGGGCGGAAACCCTAGGTCTCCTTAAAATTTTTGATACACGGGAGAACCTCTTGCTATACCACCTCATGACTTACTACATCAAGTGCTATTGAAGTCGTGGGAAACACCCCAAACTATTACTGCTGTTTCCCGGAAATCTGATCTCAAATTTCGAATAAAAAAGGAGCCACCTTATTCGCTCCCGCAACTCCCACATGAATCCATTGTGGTCGAGTCTGCAATGCAACGCTTTAAAAAGATGAGATCTCATTCCTCTTACCCACCTAATAGGGATAATCGTTATTTGGATGAGGTGGGCCGAAAAATTTTTCAGAATTCAATGCTGACCACTAGAATCATGAACCATCAATTCTATATGGTCCAGTATCTGTACGAATGCATCCAAGCAACTAAAGGACTACTGACGACTTCAGCGTCAACTGCACCACAAACTCTTCACGACATGGAGGAATGTACTAGACACCTCCTCAGGTCTATTTATGAAGGACTAGAAACTTCGTCTAGAGCGTCCGCCATCTCCATCGCGGCTCGTCGCACAGCATGGCTCCGTTCCAACTCCATTAGGGAAGATGTGCATCATAAGTTAACCAACCTTCCATGTATTGGAGATAATCTTTTTGGAGCCAAGCTCCAAGAGACTGTGGGCAAACTTAAGGATGAGGCTATAGCAGTCCAATCCCTACAGTCCTCTATAACGGCTCAGTATCCAAGACGCACATATGCGACTAGTCGCCGTTCCAGCTTCGGACGCAGACCTTACCGTTCTTATCAATCGTACAGACCTTCCACTTACCCTACATATCAAAGATCGCAACAGCAATCTCAACAATCACAACCACCACGTCGGGGAAAACCCCGTAATCAACGTCCTCAGCAACAACTTTCCGCGACGACAACCAAACCAACACAGTCTTTTTGATTTCACAGCCACCACTCTCCTTCCCTGCTCCACCAGGAAGAATTCAGGCATGCCTACCAAGCTGGCAACGGATTACCTCCGATCAGTGGGTATTGCAGATAGTTCGCAATGGTTATCAGCTACAGTTTCTACACAAACCAAGCCTACCTTATTTTCCCCCAACGCAGTTCCAGAAGTCACAAGACCAACTGCAGTTGGAAATCTCCACTCTGCTTCAAGCTCGGGCCATCAAGAATCTCTCACGTTCGCAAACGAACAAAGGATTTTACTCCCCTTATTTCCTTGTGCCAAAGAAATCGGGAGGTCATCGTCCCATCTTAGACCTTCGAGAGCTCAACAAATTCCTGGTAAAAGAAAAACTCAAAATGGTATCCTTAAAGACAATTCTTCCATTACTGCAACCCAACGATTGGATGTGCTCTATCGACCTCAAGGATGCCTACACTCATATACCTATTCACCCCGCCTCGTGGAAATACCTGTGTTTCAGTTACCAGAATATTCAATACCAATACAAAGTTCTACCCTTCGGCCTATCAGCGGCCCCCAGGGTTTTCACCAAGTGCATGGTGGTAGTGGTGGCTAACCTCAGAAAGCAAGGAATGACAATTTTTCCGTACCTCGACGACTGGTTAGTCGTAGCCCAAACAAGGGACACGTTACTCAACCATCTTCAAATAATTATTTGCTGTCTACAAGAATTAGGACTGGTCATAAATTTTCCGAAGTCACATCTTCAACCGACCCAACAATTGACATTCATCGGGGCGTATCTCGACACCACGCACTGCAGAGCTTATCTCCCATTAGAGAGACAGCTCCTCTTGCAACCTCTTCTTCTCCATCTTTGCAACAGTCATACAGCAACTGCGAGACAACTCTTAGTAGTCTTGGGACATATGGCGGCTGCCAACTTCACAGTTCCCAACACCAGGCTCCATATGAGACGGTTGCAGTGGGGTTTGAAACGTCAATGGAAGCAACATACTCAACCATTGACTCACACGATCACACTTACTGCGGAGATGCAAAACGACGTTTCATGGTGGATGAATTCCACCGTTCTTTCGAAAGGAGCGTTATTTCGTGTTCCAAATCACGATCTAGTCCTAACCACAGACGCCTCCCGAAAGGGTTGGGGGGCTCATCTGGAGGTTTACGAGACACAGGGTCTCTGGAGCCCCTCTGAACAGGGACTACAAATCAATCTATTAGAACTCAGAGCGATCAGGAAAGCGCTTATGGCGTTTCAACTTTACCTCAGAGGCCACAGGGTGATGGTCTATACGGACAATCAGGTAGCCATGTTCTATATCAACAAACAGGGAGGATCGGGGTCTTGGCCCCTCTGCAAGGAAACCCTATTGATTTACCAACATGCACATCAGCATTGCATCCATCTCCAGGCGACATACCTTCCGGGCATAGCGAACACGAGAGCGGACAGGCTGAGTCGGATTTTCCATCCTCACGAATGGACACTTCATGCAGACGTCGCCCAACATGTATTCGAACAGTGGGGAACCCCCACAATCGATCTCTTCGCGACGGAGTTCAATGCGCAGGTTCCTCGCTTCTGCTCCATACGATCCAGCCTACGCAGAGAAGCTCAGGACGCTTTCCTGATATCTTGGTCTCAGGATCTCCTTTACGCCTTCCCTCCAATTCCTCTCATCTCCAAAATCATTCAGAAATGCATAGAGGACAAAGCCTATCTGATCCTAATAGCTCCAGCTTGGCCTCGCCAACCATGGTACAGCTTTCTACTCAGACTGTCGCAGGAGCCTCCTATACGACTCCCACAGCGTCCCGATCTCCTAGCTCAAGATCAGGGAACCTTATTGCATCCCATGCATGCCTCTCTTCATTTGACAGCATGGCTATTGAACGGAGCTTATTAGCTGAACAAAACATATCTCAACGAGCGCAGCTGATTCTTTTGGAATCCAGAAAGTTGTCCACCAGACGCAACTACAAATATAAGTGGCAGCGCTATTCTTTCTGGTGTACCAGCAATGGCATACAGCCAAAAGATTGTCCTCCAGAGAAATTACTGGATTACCTATGCACCCTGTTCGACACTGGGTTAGCCGCATCCTCTATTCGTGTGCATCTCAGTGCCATCGCAGCTTACCATAGTTTGTGTAATAATGCTACTATCTCAACCCATCCACTCCTTTCGCGTTTCATCAAAGGACTGTCTCGTATACGACCACCCGTATCAAAACCTCCAGTACCATGGGACATTAACACAGTTTTAGAGCGACTAATGCTTCCTCCATTTGAACCTTTAGAGTCTGCTCACCCCAAGTACCTCACGTGGAAACTGGTTTTCCTAGTTGCCGTAACGTCGGCACGGAGAGTCAGTGAGCTACAGGCACTGGTACATTATTTTCCATACTTACAAATACATCCTCAGAAAGTAGTTCTCAGAACACATCCATCTTTCTTACCAAAGGTAATCTCACCTTTCCATCTCAATCAAAGTATCGAACTGCCAACCTTTTTTCCATCACCTCATACAACTGATAGAGAAAAGCTTCTTCATACACTGGACTGTAAGCGAATACTTCAATGTTATCTCTCTAGAACACAGGCTGTATCCAGGCCTTCGCAGTTGTTTCTTTCCTTTGACCCTAAGGCACCGGGTCTGCCAGTTTCCAAACGAACCATATCTAGTTGGATTGTTCAATGCATTCAGTATTGTTATAAGACTACTAACAAACCTCTATCTTCTACACCCACTGCTCATCAAGTAAGGGCTTGGTCCACCTCGTGGGCACATCTCAGCAATGTGCACCCTACTGACATTTGCAAAGCAGCCACGTGGACTTCTCTCCACACTTTCACCTCTCACTACTGCCTCGACCAGCAAGCCTCTAAGGATGCGAAGATAGGGCAGGCAGTATTGCATTCTTTGTCATCTAATCCACAATGACTGCTACTACAATGGGATCACGCACCGCTACCGCTAATTACAACCGTGATCTGGTGCTTTGGACTCCCATGACAGCATGGCTAATTCAGCCCTGCTATCGACGGGAAAAGCAAGTTTGCTTACCATAAACGGTGTTTCCGTAGATAGCAGGATGAATTAGCCATGCTGACCCACCCTCCTCCTTGGCAGTCACTAAGTCTTCGACTACTACAGCTTAATCACAGACTGAGGAGAATCTGTACTTCCTGCGTGGGAACCCACGCGCAGCCGCAGAGAGACAAAAAAGTCTAACCTCTGCTTTATCAAGCTCCGCCTCCTGGACCTGATGGACAGATCCCATGACAGCATGGCTAATTCATCCTGCTATCTACGGAAACACCGTTTACGGTAAGCAAACTTGCTTTATCTGAGCTTCCAAGATGGGATTTTGAAACAATCTTAACAGTCTTGGCAAACAATCTTGACAATTGCTCTTTTTAGTCTTTTTAGAACTAATTTCCTCATTCTATTGTAGTTTGCTTTTTTAAAGTTAGCCAGGAACACAGCCCTGCCCTTGAGGATTTGGTCCTCAGGGGTTCAAAAAAAGGATTGCTGGGAAAGGCCAGTGTTCTGGCAACTTAAATAAGGGCTGCACTGTGGAGCTTGGAAGGTCATGCTCTGCTGGTGCAGGAGATGGCTTTATTTCTGAACTGGAATACCAGTGAAACAACCTGTTATGATCACACCCAGACTAATGTCCACAGTGAGTAATAGATTGCTGGTCTAGGTTCAGTGCCACCTGTAAAGGAACTTGCACTTTATAAATAACCCCTTGCATTTGAGCACAGAGGAGAGCTGTGTTTTATAAATAATGGACAGTTATTTACTTTTTCAAATAATAAAACTGGGGGGCGCTCCATGAAAGTTAATAACCAGCAAATTAAAACAAATTGTAGAAAATACTTTTTCACTCGGCACACTATGTCTGTGAAATATGTTGCCAGAGGATGTAATCAAGGCGACTAGCATAGTGGGATTTAAAAGAGGTTTGGACGAGTTTTTGGAGGAAAAGTCCATAACACATTATTTAGCCACGTAGACTAAAGAAAGCTATTGCTATCCCTGTGAGGGAGAAATAAGAATTAGATCTACTTTATGGGATCTTCCAAGTACATGCAAACTGGATTGGCCACTGTTGGAGACAGGATGGTAGGCTTGATGATGTCTGACCCAGCATGACAATTCTTATGTGTCCAAGGGTCCTAACCTGACGGTTGTGGTTTGTAATAGAATCAAAATTATATTACCACTATTTTCCTTTATCTTAACTCCTAAAAGGCTCATCCTGCTCAGTTTATTTTCTCTGTTCATTTCAGCAGATCCTTAAAAGAATGATTTGTTTTTGGTGGAAACACATCATACTGGTTTTATTTTTCATTATTTTCATAATCTCTTAATTGAAGGAGAAATGCTCAGATTGGGGAAAAACTGCAGGCAGCAAAATGTTGGGACTTAGACTGAAAGCAAGATCATAAGGACTTCTGGGAGTGTGTGCTAAACTACTATAGTGCACACTAAAGGTTAATGAGCGCTCTTTGCAAAGTCATATAGATGGAAGAAGGGCAGGTTGCAAAGAAGACTCCACTGTGGTGCATGAATCAGCCCTCAGTATCACAAGTAGGAGACGGGAAAGGGAAAATTGCTAGGATGGGAATGGGGACAGAAAGTGCTTGGAGCAAAGTGTGCTTGGGGATGGTGATGGAGGGGATGTGTGGAGTTGGGCTGAGGAGGGAACAAGGTGATGATGACAGGGGAAGATGATGGGGAGGGATGTTTCAATAGTCATTTCATCATAAATATTTTGTGAGTTTTAGCTAGTTAAGTTAAATTTTATTTAGTTAGGTTTGGGTTTTTTTTTAACCATCAACTTCTTTTTGGTCCCCTTCCTCCTTTCCATTTTCCTCCTTCTCTGGTAAGTAACTTATACATTATTGTTGCTTTTCTAGGTTGGAGTTGATGGGCAGTTGCGTTTAAGTAGTACTGCACTAAATAATGAGTTCTTTACTCATGCTGCTCAGAGCTGGCAGGAACGTCTGGCTGATGGTATGTATGTTTTACAGTACTGAGGATCACTCTGGCCTATAGTATTTCAAACTTTTAGCATTACTATCAGCTTCTGACAATTCTTCTGCAAACTTCATCTTGTGTTTACTATTGTAAAATGAACTTAAGATGTTGACATTTAAGGACAGCTGAGGAAAATTCCCTCTTTTTCTTAGAATAGATGAATGAATTTTCAAAAATTTTTTCCTAAAATCAGGAAATCAAAATTGTTTACCTAGTGATAGACAATTTTATTTATGTATTTAATTCTACCTTTCAACCACTTCAGAATGGATTACATTCAGGAACTATGGTTATTTTCCTGTCCCCAGAGGGCTCATAATCTGATTTTGTCGAGTCATAGAGGGTAAAGTAAATTGCCCTAGGTTACAGGGAGCGGCAGTGGGGTTTGAACGCTGGCTTCCCTGGTTTATAGCTTACTGCTCTAACCATTAGGCTACTCCTTCTTTTTAATTTAATGTAATTTTTTATTTATATTTTGCCTTTTGTGACTGGACAGCCTCTTCAAAGCAGATTACATTCAGGTACTGTAGATTTATCCGTGTCCTCAGAGGACTTATTTATTTATTTAGGGCTTTTTTTTATACCGACACTCATGATACCAATCATATCGTATCGGTTTACAATAAACAGCGGTGCAATAACATTAACATCAACGTGAACAATAGGCGAAGAGAGAAAAAGTGAATGAAAGTTACAATAAAACAGGGGCACTTGAACTGGGAGGAGGAAAAGCCAGAGTCATGGCTAACATAGAAATAAATAATATTTAGTCTCAGAAATAAATAATATCTAGACATATACTTAGGACTATAATAATCACTTGTACTCAGGACTGAATATTATCAAATATATACATGATATCTATACTTAGGGCTGTAGAATATCAAATGTTCCTGACTAAATAGTATTAGTTCATAAAACTCAGGACTGATTAATATAACATCAGAAGCCATGTCAGGGATGGGGAACGTCGACTGGCGGACCAAGGTGAGTTGTAGCAGTTGGGGAGGTCATAGATCAGGGAAGGTTTGTAGAAATAGCCAAGTCTTGAGTTTCTTTCTGAATGTCTGCGTGCAAGGTTCTTGTCTAAGGTCTGGGGGCATGTTATTCCAGATGGTTGGCACTGCTGTCGAGAATCAGGCCCTTAGACTTAATCTAAGGGCCTGATTTACTAAGGCTTTTCTGCAATTCTGTGTCAATGGGAAAAGTGCTTAATAAATGAGGCCCTAAGTTTGTATCTTTGGCACTCATGGTCAAAGTGTCTTGCCCAAGGTCACAAAGAGACTTAGCAGGATGCGAAATCTGACTTCCCTGGTATGCACCATGCTGTAACAATTGAGCTTCTGCTGTTTATTAAAATCAACAGCTTTTTACCACTTTACAATGTAACAGTAATACTGTTAAAAAAAATATATAAAGTATGCAGTCTAATCAATGTGGAATATGAAGTTCTAGCTGAAAGCAACCAGTTAAAGCATAACGTTTTATATGAAAAATCCAGTGTGATGCAACATAGAACTTACCCATTCATGTTTTTCTATTCATCCAATTAGAACAGTTTAGACACGTGGATTATGCTCTCCTTCGAGCAGATTGAAGCAGAGAGCAAGATTGCTGATGTCACCCTGTATAAGGGCCTGTGCTAACATTAGCCTCCCAGCATTTCTCTACTTCTAGCAGTTGGTAGCTTAAATTACTCCAAAGGCAAACAGAATGGCAGTCCTCACAAGTAAGGTGACATCTAGAACATCAGAACATAAGATTTGCCATACGGAGTCAAACCAAAGGTCTATCAAACCCAGTATCCTGTTTCCAACAGTGGCCAATCCAAGTCACTAGTACCTGGCAGGATACCAAAAGCCTGATAGATTCCATCTGATGGAGCCTGGCCCGTAACTTTTATGTGTAAATTTTTAGAACTTTGTGCCTCTCTGAGCATGCCCATGATACTAATATACAGTGTCTCCTCACACTGGTGCTTTCCAGTCTTTTTTCCACAGAGTCCACCAGTCATGGTTCCTCACTCGCCTGGTCTTATGCCTCCTATTTTTGGTGTTTATTCATTATGGGACCCCACAGTTTTGTATTGGTCTCCTAGTAGTTTCTTTAGATAGGAATTTCAATCATTTTTATAAGTTTTATTTACAACTCTGTGCCATGCTAGCATAGCACACTGGTCTGTACCTGACAGATGTCAGTTCCTTTGCTGCCATCAAGTTTGACTTTGCCTCTCTTCTTTTCCGGTAAGCCATGTCTAGTGGGTTCCAGTGATACCCTTAATGCACTAGGGTTATGTCTATCACTGATCCTCATGATAGATGTATTCTGTGCCTAAAGGCATTGCGTGATACCTAGAGTGTCATCTGTGCGCATCCATGACCTTGAAAGGATGTCTGTCTCATCTGGAACTATTGGTGAAGCACTTTGGGAAGTGGTTGTCCGATGCATGAGAAGCAATGTCATCAAAGGACCCGAAAGCTGCACTGGTTGAGGAGGATGTACTGGCATCGGGGGAGTGCTCGGTTCCCTCAGCATCTAACATTGACAGGCCCTTGCCTGGTTCTTACCAAAGAAGGTAAATTTATTTATTTATTTATTTATTTATTTATTTAGATTTTTTTATATACCGGCATTCGAGACAGCAGTCACATCATGCTGGTTCACATAAAACAGGGGTGCAAAGTAAACATAACAATAACAATGGTGCTGAAAAGGCAGTTACATATAACAAGGTGATAAGAACTTGGCTTAGAGGAAGAGAAAGGACAGGTTATTAATTTACACAAGTAAACGATAGGAGATAAGGTCGACCATAGTGTAGATGGAGATTAGGGGTGGCTTGGAAGTATTAGATCAATTGACGTCTGGTTCTGACTCTTCAACACCAGCAATGAGAGAAGTCTTGGACATTGGTCTCCATCGGTGCACAATGCCGGGAGCAGGGATGGTCTACCTGTGGTTGTGAACCGAAGTGGTCCCATTACGAGGAGAGCTGATCCTCACTGATGGCCTGGGATCCATCAGTCTCTAATGGTCCAGGTGTTTTTCATGATACACTTCTTGGTTCCCAAGAAGACATGGCTGCCCCTCCTTCCTCCCAGTTGGTGATGACATTGGCTGTCTTTGAGGACAAGAGGATCAGCAGGCCCTGGACCTAGCTAGACGAGATCTCTTTGCTCCGGCATCTAGGGCATTGGGACTAACATGGGCCAGACTCTAGTTGCTGCTCAAGTCCTTTTACTGCCTGGTGGCTTTGCATTGGTGAGATGCCAGTTCCTGGAAGGGAATTGGGATCGCTGTCTGCCACCCTGATGGTGATTTCCACCCCTTCAGGGGAGGAAATTTCCTTGGGGAACCAGAGGACCCTCGGATCCAGGCCCTCTCTGAGGCCTTGACTGCAGATTGGCTACCATCTGGGTCCTCGTCTACTGGCCCAACAGATGGGGTTATGTGAGCACAGAGACTTTGGTGAAAGCTAAATTGTGCAGCTGAATTTAGAACAGATTGAAATGGAGAGAGATGGCTTGCTAGGAGCCCTGTGAGGAGTAGAAGGATGACTGTTATTCAGAGAAAGGAGAAAGAGGGGAGGTGGGCTTGGGGGGGAAAGATAAGGAGCTCAGTCTTGTCCATGTTGAGTTTAAGGTGGCGGCGGGACATCCAGGCAGCAACTACTGACTGACTGAAATAAAAATGTGACATCACATTAGGGAGAAATGAAGGGGACCATGCCTTAGACAAAAATTTCAAAAATGGCTCTCTGCATGATAAGGTGTGGTGCTCAGGAGCCCCAGGCATTCCCCACTGATATCGGTGCTGGGCACCAAGCTTCCTTGGGGCTCCGGGGAAGTTCTGGCGACACCTCTTCCTCCTTCTCCGTCCGTCCTGTCTTTGGATTTTCAGGAGGAGCTGGACTGCAAGGTGCAACAGGCAGTGCTCTGAGCCCTTCAGGGCTTCGAACTACTGGCTCCAGTGATGCCTCCCCCAGTGTCTGAGCACGCCCCTGCGATGTTGGCACCGCTGCTGAAGTGTCTCGACGTCATCCTGGCTGTTTTGCCTACGCAGCAGCTACCGGTGCACAGGGGTCCCTCGATACTCCAGCAGCCACTTGGTTCCCCTCTCTTCAGAATTATCCCCATTGTGGGCTCCTCTGAAGAGGACTATGTATCGCAACTGGGGGTACTGTGACCAGTTTTGCCTGGTTTGATCCCTGGTTCCTCAGGGACTGTGCCGCTGATGCCTGAGGTGACCTTGGTGCCACTGGTGCCTTTAGTGCCAAAACCGAGGGGCTTAAGTAGGGATCCTCCAAAAGTGTACCCAGGGGACTTCAGTGTGGTCGAAGCCACGTATGATCCCTGGGGGGGTTGATACCTCTGAGTCTTCTTTGGATGACTCAGGGGATCTTCCCTCGGACCCTTCTCTTCCAGATGAGAGGCATCAGTTCCCACCGGAGGATCCAACCTTTGCGGGCTTTGTGTGGGCTCTGGCAGAGGCCATTCCCTTCCAACTCCTTATGGAGGAGGATGCTCGTCACAAAATTCTGGAAGTTCTCCAGTTCATTGATGCCCCAAAGGAGGTAGTGGCTGTTTCCATCCATGATATCTTTAAGGAATTACTCCTTCGAATTTGGGAACACTCCATCTTGGTACCTCTGCTGAACCGGAAGGCAAATGTGGTCTACTTGGTACAGCAGGCCTTGGGGTTTGAGAGTCATCTGCTCCCACATCATTCAGTGGTGGTGGAATCTGGCCTCAAAAAGGCTATGTGTTCCCGCACCCGTGCCTCTGGGTCGGGATCACCAAGCATGGAATGCCTTAGGTAGGAAGATGTACCAGGACGCGATGCTGATCACCCGGATTGCCTCCTATCAGCTGTACATGACCCAATACACCCGCAACCTCTGGAAACAGGTTCAAGAGTTGTCGGATTGGCTCCCCAGCAACTGCAGGAAGCTGCCTTGACAGTCGCCCAGCAAGGCTTGGAGTGTGGCAAACACTAGATGTGCTCCACCTACGATGTGTTTGAAACTGTAGCTAGGGTGGCAGCGGTGGGCATTGGTACTCGTAGAATGGCCTGGCTCCAAGCATTAGATCTCTGACCAGAAGTCCAAGAGAAGCTTGCGGACCTGCCCTGCAGTGGCAAGAACCTGTTTGGGGACAAGGTGAGAGATGCTGTGGCTCAGTTGAAGGATCACCATGAGACCTTCCAGCATCTCTGAGCCAGTACATTAGACCCTCGGTCCTCTGCCACGAAGTCCTCGCATCAGGGCAGCAGGAGGTCCTTCTATCGCCAGAGGAAATATTACCTTCTGGCCTCGCGCGCCCATATGCTGCGAGTGGGTTCTAAGAGTTGTTCTAGACAGCAGCGGACCCCCAGACCTCAGCCGGTACCGCAGCAAAGCCCCCCACCATGACATTTCGATTGGCTGTGATGGAGCATAACCTCGTGACCTTACCCTTGACATTACGGCCCCTGGTCGGGGTCAATTATGGTCCTTTCTGGACCGCTGGCCACAGGTCACCTCAGACAAGTGGGTCCTGTCTATCATTTATGAGGGTAACGGTTGAACTTCCTGGGTGTCCCCGTGGACATTCCCCCCTGCCTGTCATGGGGCCAGTCCCTGCATCAGGAACTTTATTTGAAAGTTTTTTATATACCGCTTATACACACAAAGCTGGGTCTAGGCAGTTTACAATATAAAAACACTCATAATAATAAAAAGCAATTTTTTAAAAATTAAATAACGACAAAAGCAGACATTTCAGCCTTGGAAAAGGAGCATTCCAGCAGTTTCCACTCCAATACTTGCAACTGCCAGTGAAACCACTACTAGACGGAGCAGTAGAACCCGTGTCGCTGCGTCAGCAAGGGCAGGGATTCTACTCCTGATATTTCCTGATTCTAAAGAGAACAGGGGGGCTCTGCCCCATTTTGGATCTGAGGGCCTTGAACAAATATCTGCAAAGAGAAAAGTTCAAGATGATCTCACTGGGCACTCTGATTCACTTCCTGCAAAGAAGGGACTGGCTTTACTCCCTCGACCTCAGATTCATACGCCCACATCAGGATCTTCCCTGGTCAAAGGAATATCTATGGTTCCTCGTGGGTGACCGCCTCTTTCAGTACACAGTGTTGCTGTTCGACCTAGCTTCAGCCCCACGGGTCTTCATCAAATGCCTGGCAGTAGTGGGTGCACACCTCCGCTGACTGGGGGTGCACGTGTTCCCCTACTTGGAAGATTGGCCAGTCAAGAGCACCACCCGGGAGGGGGTGCTTTGCTCCCTACGCTTGACAATTTGGGTGCTGGGGTCCCTCGGGTTTGTCATTAACTACCCAAAGTCCTATCTCACCCCATCGCATCAGTTGACCTTTATTGGTGCCTGCCTGGACACATCCCAGGCCTGGTCCTTTCTTTCTCGCGTCAAGCACTTGCTCTGGCGTCTCTGGTGAGTCTAGTCTGCCGAAGCCAACAAGCGTCAGCCCGGCTTCTGCTTCCCTTACTGGGTCACATGGCTGCATTTGTCCATGTTACTTCTTTGGCCTGCTTACATATGCAGAGGGCTCAGTGGACCCTTCAGACAAAGTGACAGCAAGCCACCCAGGACCTCAGTGTGCGCATTCACAAAGCACCATCTTTCCGGACTTCCCTGTCGTGGTGGGAAAGTCTGCCCAATCTAGAGCAGCCCCCCTCCCCCGACCCAGGTTGTGCTTACCACGGATGTTTCTACCCTGGTTTAGGGTGTGCATGTGGACAGCCTCTGCACACAAGGTCTGTGGTCTGCGCAGGAAACTAAATACCAGATCAATTCCCTGGAGCTCTGTGTGATCAGGTATGCTTTCTGGGTGTTCCGGGATCACTTGTCCAACCAGGCGGGCCTGGTACAGACCAACAACCAAGTGGCGATATGGTACATTAGCAAGCAGGGAGATACAGGATCGTTCCTCCTGTCATCTTAAAAGTCCTTTAAACTAACATGGAAATCTATTCCCACCCCACCTAGGCTTGAAATCAGCTTATTTCATGCACCCAACCTTCAAATCTGCCTAGTTTATGCCCCACCAGGACTCCTCGAGGATAACCCCTCCCCCCTGATAGAATACATCCCCAAAAACTTAAACATACATGTTCCAGCCATTATCCTTGGGGATTTCAACCTCCATGTTGATGCCATCCCCATCTCGTCCTCCTGTGACTCACTGCTTACTGCCTTAGATGCTCTTGGCTTCACTCAAACAATCTACCAACCTACACACAAAGCAGACCACACTCTCCATCTCCTATTTACCAATTCCCAAATCCGTACTAACCCCTCATCATGCTCACCTATCCCCTGGTCCAACCACTATCGCATTGACTCAACATGTACAGTGATTAACACCTCCACTCCCACCCAAGCCAAAAAAACCATATACTTTAGATGCAGTTGCAATCAAGAAGAATTAATAACAGCTATAGCCGCGGACATCAACACCCTCGACCTAACAGACGCAGATACGGCGCTCACCTCCTGGAACCACATCACCAGCGTGATTGCTGATAAGATCTGCCCTATACAAGTATGCAAAATCGACACATCTAAAAGACACAAACAACCCTGGTATACTCCAGAGTTAAAAAACATGAAACACAATCTTAGAAAACTCGAAAGAACTTGGCGCAAAGGACCCCACCCCTGCACAACTGAACAAGTTTAAATCTTACCTTCACACTTACCGAGCAGCAATCGATAAAACTAAAAGAGATTTCTACTCACAACGAATCCACCACCTACAATTCAATCCAAGAGCCTTATTCGAATTAGTAAGCAACCTAGCGAAATCCTGCACTCCTTCCGCAACTGACATAGATAACCAGGCCAAATGTGAAGACCTAGCCTCCTTCTTCCACAAAAAAATAATCAACTTTGTCACGCTTCCCCCTCTACACAAACATCCACCAAAAATTTTCAGTGCCAAACTACTGCTAGACTCTCTACATTTGAAACCACCTCATCATTAGAAATTGAATCCATTTTAAAAAAAATCAGACCCTCTACACACCCATCAGACACCATCCCCACAAAAAACCTCCTCACCATCCCCAGGAGCATCGCTAAACCCATCTTGAACATCATAAACAGATCCATTGTACTTGGCAGCATACCTAAAAACCTTAAACATGCCATTGTAAAACCCATCTTAAACAAAACCCTCCCTGGACCCCTCCGATCTTGCCAATTTCTGCCCTATCTCCAACCTGCCACTGATAACAAAAATCCTTGAGAAAGCAATCAATAGACAACTCTCAGACTATATGAATGAACATAATATCCTCTCTCCTTCACAATACGGTTTTCGCGAATACCATAGTACAGAGACCTTGCTCATCTCAATCTCCAACCATATCCTAAAGAGCCTGGATAAAGGTCTCTCACACATCCTAGTTCTTCTTGATATCCTCCGCATTTGATACTGTCAACCGCCTAACCGACATCGGCATCTCAGGCTCTGCCTTTCAATGGTTCCAATCCTACCTGACCGAGAGACAATTTAGCGTACAAATTGGAAATTGCATTTCCAAACCTCTTGCTCTAGCTCAAGGAGTACCCCAATGATCATCCCTATCCTCTACGCTTTTCAATATATACCTCCTCCCCCTCTGCCATCTTCTTGCCAAACTAGGCCTTCCGCATTTCATATATGCGGATGATGTGCAGATACAGATACCTGTAACAGACACAATACACGAAGCTATTGAAACCTGGAAATCCGCCCTTTCTGTCATCAGCACCTTGCTATCTAACAATTTTCTTACTCTCAACACCGCTAAAACAGAACTCATCCTCATTTCACCCCCCAACATCAAACCTCCTCTACCAGCGACCAATGCTCCCTCTACTAATATCACCTTCCCACCTCATGTACACAGCCTCGGCGTCACCCTTGACAATCATCTTAACTTCAAAAAATTCGTCAATACCACTCTGAAAGACTGCTTCTTCAAATTGCACATGCTGAAAAAACTCGAACCTCTGTTACATCTCAATGATTTTCGTACTATACTACAAGCCCTCATCCTATCGAAAATCGATTACTGTAATTCTATGCTTCTGGGCATACCTAAAAGCACCATCCAACCTCTTCAACTACTCCAAAATGCAGCAGCCCGTATCCTCACCAACACCCACGAAAATGACCACATAACCCCTGTACTCAAACATCTGCATTGGTTACCGGTAGCATCTAGATTTACTTACAAATCTCTCACTGTAATACACAAATCCCTTCACAACCAAAACATGCACTGGGTTAAAGAGCATTTCACCTTTCATAACAATAATAGACCCACTAGAAAACAGTACCTGGCTACACTGCATACTCCCTCACCCAAACTGACTAAGCTTCGCTCCACCATTGAAAGGGCCTTCTCCCTAGCAGGGCCTTCCCTCTGGAACAAGCTCCCAGCCTCACTCCGCCAAGAAACTTGTCCAAAAATATTCAGGCAAACCTTAAGACATGGCTCTTCAAGCATTCTTACACCTAACTGCCCGCTCGCTCTACTGCTACCCCTGACACCCCCTTCCCTTGCCCACTGCATGACACCCTGCCATTCCCTCCTCTTTACCCCATCTTGTCAGAAAACCTTTTCTGCTGCTTTCTTGTCAGAAAACCTTTTCCGCTAACTTTTATAATATCTTTGCCATTACTTAACCACAAAGTTGCAATATATCAGTCTAACCTCAGTAGCCTATGATAATGTATTCTGTCCTAACTCCCTTACGAGCTAACATCTGTATATATTCTGTATATTATTTGTATTTAACATGTTCTTAGTTCCTCCTTTTAAGTATGTGATGATAAATATAATCAAACATGTCTCCCTATCCCTTGTTCTATTCTTCCTCCCCCTCCCCTCCCCTCTCCTCCCCCGCCTGTCTTCCCCTTCTAGCCCCTCCCTCTCCCATGCCCCCCTTAAATTTCATTTAGTTCTATTGTTTACTAAGATGTCATTTTCCTAAGATTATATTCCCCTTCAGTTCTGTGTTCCCTGTAAAGCCTGTTGCTAATTTTGTTCCTTGTAAACCGACGACATGTTCCCAACGTTCGTCGGTATATAAAAGCTGTTAAATAAATAAATAAATAAATAAACGTTGTGTAACTATAGCATGGGTTATTTTTCCCTATATGCATCACCTTGCATTTATCCACATTAAATTTCATCTGCCATTTCGATGCCCAATTTTCCAGTCTCACAAGGTCTTCCTCCAATTTATCACAATCTGCTTGTGATTTAACTACTCTGAACAATTTTGTGTCATCTGCAAATCTGATTACCTCACTCGTATTTCTTTCCAGATCATTTATAAATATAATGAAAAGTAAGGGTCTCAATACAGATCCCTGAGGCACTCCACTGCCCACTCCCTTCCACTGAGAAAATTGTCCATTTAATCCTACTCTCTGTTTTCCCGTCGATAGCAGGGCTGAATTAGCCATGCTGTCATGGGAGCTGTCTTCAGGTCCTGGGAGGCGGAGCTTCCCCAAGCAGAGGTTAGAGTTTTTTTGTCCTCTGCGGCTGCGCGTGGGTTCCCGTGCAGGAAAGTAACGGATTCTCCTTAGTCTGTTTTTTCCATGCACGGGATCGCATGTGGAGCTTCTTTTCTCCTCAGACAACAATTTTTCTCCAGAGAAGACGATGTCTAAAAAACAGAGCAGGCAACCGGGATTCAAACCCTGTGTATGTGGCAAAATCATGACCATTAGAAATGGACATGATTTATGCTACAGGTGCCTAGGTCAGGAGCATAAACAAAGCGACTGCCCACACTGTGGAAGGATGTCGCTGAGGACCCAGCGGCAACAGGCCCTGAAGATTCAAGATCGAAAATTGGGTAAAGAGGGCTCTTATGCCCCCCCATCCGATACACATTCCTCGCTGGGACTGGCGAAAAGACAGGCCCTATCGACAAAGAGAGCGGCCTCGGTGGAACCCAGAATCTCCAGGCCTGGAGAAAAGGTGAGGTCCATAAGGGAGGTAGAGGAAACCCGCTCTAAAATCTCAGGATGGGGGAGAGACGTACATCAAAACCCCTCGGCATAGAGCGGAGACAAATTAACATCCATACTTGTGCCGCGGCCTTCAAATTCAAAGGCGGTCAAAGCAGCATCGGGAGTATCAAAACTAACTTTGAAATGTTTGTATGTATGCTAATGCCAGAAGTCTAAGAAGTCTAAGAAGTCTAAGAAGTAAGATGGGAGAATTAGAATGTATAGCAGTAAATGATGACATAGACTTAATTGGCATCTCAGAGACATGGTGGAAAGAGGATAACCAATGGGACAGTGCTATACCGGGGTACAAATTATATCGCAATGACAGAGAGGAGCAGTCGGGAGGAGGTGTGGCGCTTTATGTCCGGGATGGCATAGAGTCCAACAGGATAAACATCCTGCATGAGACTAAATACAAAATTGAATCTTTATGGGTAGAAATCCCTTGTGTATCAGGGAAGACTACAGTGATAGGGGTATACTACCGTCCACCTTGTGTATCAGGGAAGACTACAGTGATAGGGGTATACTACCGTCCACCTGGTCAAGATGGTGAGATGGACAGTGAAATGCTAAGAGAAATTAGGGAAGCCAACCAAATTGGTAGTGCAGTAATAATGGGAGACTTCAATTACCCCAATATAGACTGGGTAAATGTATCATCGGGTCACGCTAGAGAGATAACGTTCCTGGATGGAATAAATGATAGCTTTATGGAGCAAATGGTTCAGGAACCGACGAGAGAGGGAGCAATTTTAGATCTAATTCTCAGTGGAGCACAGGACTTGGTGAGAGAGGTAACGGTGGTGGGGCCGCTTGGCAATAGTGATCATAATATGATCAGATTTGATTTAATGACTGGAAAAGGAACAGTGTGCAAATCCAAAGCTCTCGTGCTAAACTTTCAAAAGGGAAACTTTGATAAAATGAGAAAAATTGTTAGAAAAAAACTGAAAGGAGCAGCTACAAAAGTAAAAAATGTCCAAGAGGCGTGGTCATTGTTAAAAAATACCATTCTAGAAGCACAGTCCAGATGTATTCCACACATTAAGAAAGGTGGAAAGAAGGCAAAACGATTACCGGCATGGTTAAAAGGGGAGGTGAAAGAAGCTATTTTAGCCAAAAGATCTTCATTCAAAAATTGGAAGAAGGATCCAACAGAAGAAAATAGGATAAAGCATAAACATTGGCAAGTTAAATGTAAGACATTGATAAGACAGGCTAAGAGAGAATTTGAAAAGAAGTTGGCTGTAGAGGCAAAAACTCACAGTAAAAACTTTTTTAAATATATCCGAAGCAGAAAGCCTGTGAGGGAGTCAGTTGGACCTTTAGATGATCGAGGGGTTAAAGGGGCACTTAGAGAAGATAAGGCCATCGCGGAAAGATTAAATGATTTCTTTGCTTCGGTGTTTACTGAAGAGGATGTTGGGGAGGTACCCGTAATGGAGAAGGTTTTCATGGGTAATGATTCAGATGGACTGAATCAAATCACGGTGAACCTAGAAGATGTGGTAGGCCTGATTGACAAACTGAAGAGTAGTAAATCACCTGGACCGGATGGTATACACCCCAGAGTTCTGAAGGAACTAAAAAATGAAATTTCAGACCTATTAGTAAAAATTTGTAACTTATCATTAAATTCATCCATTGTACCTGAAGACTGGAGGATAGCAAATGTAACCCCAATATTTAAAAAGGGCTCCAGGGGCGATCCGGGAAACTACAGACCGGTTAGCCTGACTTCAGTGCCAGGAAAAATAGTGGAAAGTGTTCTAAACATCAAAATCACAGAACATATAGAAAGACATGGTTTAATGGAACAAAGTCAGCATGGCTTTACCCAGGGCAAGTCTTGCCTCACAAATCTGCTTCACTTTTTTGAAGGAGTTAATAAACATGTGGATAAAGGTGAACCGGTAGATATAGTATACTTGGATTTTCAGAAGGCGTTTGACAAAGTTCCTCATGAGAGGCTTCTAGGAAAAGTAAAAAGTCATGGGATAGGTGGCGATGTCCTTTCGTGGATTGCAAACTGGCTAAAAGACAGGAAACAGAGAGTAGGATTAAATGGGCAATTTTCTCAGTGGAAGGGAGTGGACAGTGGAGTGCCTCAGGGATCTGTATTGGGACCCTTACTGTTCAATATATTTATAAATGATCTGGAAAGAAATACGACGAGTGAGATAATCAAATTTGCAGATGACACAAAATTGTGCAGAGTAGTTAAATCACAAGCAGATTGTGATAAATTGCAGGAAGACCTTGTGAGACTGGAAAATTGGGCATCCAAATGGCAGATGAAATTTAATGTGGAAAAGTGCAAGGTGATGCATATAGGGAAAAATAACCCATGCTATAATTACACGATGTTGGGTTCCATATTAGGTGCTACAACCCAAGAAAGAGATCTAGGTGTCATAGTGGATAACACATTGAAATCGTCGGTTCAGTGTGCTGCGGCAGTCAAAAAAGCAAACAGAATGTTGGGAATTATTAGAAAAGGAATGATGAATAAAACGGAAAATGTCATAATGCCTCTGTATCGCTCCATGGTGAGACCGCACCTTGAATACTGTGTACAATTCTGGTCGTCGCATCTCAAAAAAGATATAATTGCGATGGAGAAGGTACAGAGAAGGGCTACCAAAATGATAAGGGGAATGGAACAACTCCCCTATGAGGAAAGACTAAAGAGATTAGGACTTTTCAGCTTGGAGAAGAGACGACTGAGGGGGGATATGATAGAGGTGTTTAAAATCATGAGAGGTCTAGAACGGGTAGATGTGAATCGGTTATTTACTCTTTCAGATAGTAGAAGGACTAGGGGACACTCCATGAAGTTAGCATGGGGCACATTTAAAACTAATCGGAGAAAGTTCTTTTTTACTCAACGCACAATTAAACTCTGGAATTTGTTGCCAGAGAATGTGGTTCGTGCAGGTAGTATAGCTGTGTTTAAAAAAGGATTGGATAAGTTCTTGGAGGAGAAGTCCATTACCTGCTATTAGGTTCACTTAGAGAATAGCCACTGCCATTAGCAATGGTTACATGGAATAGACTTAGTTTTTGGGTACTTGCCAGGTTCTTATGGCCTGGATTGGCCACTGTTGGAAACAGGATGCTGGGCTTGATGGACCCTTGGTCTGACCCAGTATGGCATTTTCTTATGTTCTTATGTTCTTATGTTCTTAACACAAGGAGAGCGGACACACTCTGCGCCAAAGCCAAGATCCTCAACTCTGACGCACAAATCTAAGAAGAAGCATAGTGTCTTGAAGCCAACGCACGAAGCATCGATAACAATGCATTCGACGCAGAAAGAATCGAGACCGATGCACAAAGTGTCAAGGTCGACACATGGTGCTGCCACGCCGATGGATCTTGCGTCGAGACCGACACATTCGATGTCGAAACGACGCAAGGTATGTCGGAGGATGCATACCAGACACCTAGGTCGACTCTTTTCGACGCCGCAGCCAAAACACCCGACTCATAAAAGGAAACATACAATGTATTGGGTGTCTTCACCGATGCAGGGAGGCCTTACTATGCTACAGAGTCCATTGTTATCATCAGAACCAGGTTCTAAGCGTAGACGGGCTCACGTTTCCCATAAACACAAAGATTCAACAGAACCTATAGTTAATATACGATCTCATCCTTTTTATGAACAGAGTCCCATTTCATCAGGAACAAGACTAACTGACACATCTAGCTCGTCTTCGGAGGCGGAAGTGATACATTTGCCCTCTCCTACATCTTCTCGGAGTCAATCCGACAGTACATTAAGATCTCATTCACGTTCTGCACTCTGCCAGCAACCAATCTCTCTAGAGAAACGAGATACGGTAGAAAAAAGAGAGAAAAGACCATCTCACCTGCAGGCAGACACAATACCCTCGCAGGAATCGGTTCTCCCTCCTAATCGCCCAGCCATGCCACAGTCGGCAAGAGAAGCCTTTTTTCAGCTGTCTCAAGCACTATCGGGATTTTTTGATACCCTACAGACAGCTTTCTCAATGCCATCTGAGTCGCCAGCCACTTCTCCAGAATCCCCACAGCCTACAAAAGAATCATCTCCGACCCCCCTCAAGATCTCCTGTTTCATGTCACTCTCCTATACTGGTCGACGTACCCGATTCACCACGGGACACAGATTCACAGTCTTCCTCTATGGGTTTTCCATCTGACCCGCCGGATCAACCTCAGGAGCTGTACTCGCCACCTGAAGACCTATTGTACCCCAGGTTCTTGGACAAGATGGGAGCAATTCTACAATTAGAGACCCAAAAAATCCCTGATCGCAGAGCAGAGACTTTGGGTCTCCTAAAAAGTTTTGACGCTCCAAGCGAACCAACCTCCCTTCCTCCGCAGGCTATACTTGACAAAGTACTGGAGAAATCATGGGAAACTCCTTTGTGCATACTAGCGGTGGCCAGAAAAACATCTCAAATACAAAATGCAGAAAGCATCTTGTTATTCGACACCACAGCTACCACCACATCTGTCGTGGTAGAGTCGGCGATGCAACGGGCTAAGAAGTCCAAATTACATGCATCTGCCCCACCTGGTCGCGACAATAAGTGCTTAGATTACTTTGCAAAAAAGGTATATCAAAACGCCATGCTCACTTGTCGAGTACAGCACCACCAATTTTATATGGTGCAATACCTTTATCACAGGACAAGCAGGATGGTAGCCCTCACATATGGGTGACATCACAGGATGGAGCCCAATCACGGGGAGTTCCAACCATGGATCTGTTTGCCACGGAAGCAAACACGCAAGTTCCACGCTTCTGCTCAATATGGCCCAGCCAGAAAAGAATAGCACAAGACGCGTTTCTGATAAAATGGACAGAGGACTTGATGTATACTTTTCCTCCCATTCCTTTCATCACAAGGACAATACAGTAATGTATTGCGGACTCAGCTCAACTCATACTTGTAGCTCCAGCCTGGCCCAGACAAGCATGGTACAGCTACCTGTTGCAACTCTCGATCGAAGACCTGATGACCTTGCCGGACCGACCGGATTTTCTCTTACAGCAGGAGGGAACGCTCCTCCACCCTCTTCATTTATAGCTTGGAGATTGAACGGTTCCTTTTATCAGAACAAGGAATCTCAATTGCAGCACAGGATGTAATATTAGAGTCCAGAAAACCATCAACCAGAAAGAATTAGTTTTAAATGGAAACGCTACTCATCCTGGTGCATGTCCAAGGATATTTCACCTATAGACTGTTCACCGGAATTGCTCTTGGACTATCTCCATACCCTCTATACACCGGGGTTAGCGACGTCATCGATTAGGGTGCATCTTAGTGCCTTAGCGGCATACCACAGACCGTTTAGCGGTCAATCGATTTCCACGCACCCTTTACTATCTCGTTTCCTTAAAGGACTTGGTCATATTAGACCTCCAGTCGCTAAACCGCCAGTGCCATGGAACCTAAATGTAGTTTTGGAACAGCTCATGCGTTCTCCCTTCGAACCTATGGACTCCTCTCACATAAAATACCTCACATGGAAGGTAGTTTTCCTGGTGGCAGTAACATCAGCTCGCCGAGTTAGTGAGCTACAAGCCTTGGTTCATTACCCTCTGTATCTGCAGTTTTATCACCACAAAGCAAAGTACTTCGCACACATCCAGCCTTTCTCCCAAAGGTAGTGTCACAATTCCACTTGAACCAGTCATTAGAACTGCCAACATACTTTCCCAAACCGCATCACAATGATGGGGAACTCTTTCTTCACACATTGGACTGCAAGAGAGCTGTTGCCTATTATAAATTGTTTTTATCTTTCAATCCAAATTTTCCGGTTGTTCCGGTAACTAAAAGGACTATATCTAGCTGGATTACCCAATGTATTCAATTCTGCTACGGAAAGCGAAACTTACCGCTAACTTCTCATCCAAACGCTCACCAAGTAAGAGCTGTGGCTACCTCGATTGCGCATCTACGTCATGTTCAACCTGTGGACATTTGCATGGCAGCTACACGGTCCTCATTACATACTTTCACATCCCATTAACTGTCTAGACCAACAGTCAAGTGAGGACGCCAAACTGGGCAGAGCAGTCCTCACATTGTCAACGACAGAACTAGGTCGACAACCACCACATTCAGATCACGCATAGCTGACAGACTACTAAAAGAGCGTGATCGGGAGCTTGGGACTCCCATGACAACATGGCTAATTCAGCCCTGCTATCAACGGGAAAAAGCAAGTTTGCTTACCATAAACGGTGTTTCCGTAGATAGGATGAAATAGCCATGCTGACCCACCCTCCTGCCTGGTTAGTCGACTTTTCAGTTCTAACACAATAAAGCTTAATTACAGACTGAGGAGAATCTGTTACTTTCCTGCGCGGGAACCCACGCACA